>NC_092267.1:170047-182547 GCF_036320965.1 Panulirus ornatus
TTGGTAAGGTTAGTTAATATATGTATGATTCATGGTGAGGTGCCTGAGGATTGGCGGAATGCTTGCATAGTGCCATTGTACAAAGGCAAAGGGGACAAGAGTGAGTGCTCAAATTACAGAGGTATAAGTTTGTTGAGTATTCCTGGTAAATTATATGGGAGGGTATTGATTGAGAGGGTGAAGGCGTGTACAGGGCATCAGATTGGGGAAGAGCAGTGTGGTTTCAGAAGTGGTAGAGGATGTGTGGATCGGGTGTTTGCTTTGAAGAACGTATGTGAGAAATACTTAGAAAAACAAATGGATTTGTGTGTAGCATTTATGGATCTGGAGAAGGCATATGATAGGGTTGATAGAGATGCTCTGTGGAAGGTTTTAGGAATATATGGTGTGGGAGGCAAGTTGTTAGAAGCATTGAAAAGTTTTTATCGAGGATGTAAGGCATGTGTACGTGTAGGAAGAGAGGAAAGTGATTGGTTCTCAGTGAATGTAGGTTTGCGGCAGGGGTGTGTGATGTCTCCATGGTTGTTTAATTTGTTTATGGATGGGGTTGTTAGGGAGGTGAATGCAAGAGTTTTGGAAAGAGGGGCAAGTATGCAGTCTGTTGTGGATTAGAGAGCTTGGGAAGTGAGTCAGTTGTTGTTCGCTGATGATACAGCGCTGGTGGCTGATTCATGTAAGAAATTGCAGAAGCTGGTGACTGAGTTTGGTAAAGTATGTGAAAGAAGAAATTTCAGAGTAAATGTGAATAAGAGCAAGGTTATTAGGTACAGTAGGTTTGAGGGTCAAGTCAATAGGGAGGTAAGTTTGAATGGAGAAAAACTGGAGGAAGTAAAGTGTTTTAGATATCTGGGAGTGGATCTGGCAGCGGATGGAACCATGGAAGCAGAAGTGAATCATAGGGTGGGGGAGGGGGCGAAAATTCTGGGAGCCTTGAAGAATGTTTGGAAGTCGAGAACATTATCTCGGAATAGTGGTTCCAACAATGTTTTATGGTTGCGAGGCGTAGGCTATGGATAGAGTTGTGCGCAGGAGGGTGGATGTGCTGGAAATGAGATGTTTGAGGACAATATGTGGTGAGAGGTAGTTTGATCGAGTAAGTAATGTAAGGGTGAGAGAGGTGTGGAAATAAAAAGATTGCGGCTGAGAGAGCAGAAGAGGGTGTTTTGAAATAGTTTGGTCACATGGACAGAATGAGTGGGGAAAGATTGACCAAGAGGATATATGTGTCAGAGGTGGAGGGAACGAGGAGAAGTGGGAGACCAAATTGGAGGTGGAAAGATGGAGTGAAAAAGATTTTGAATGATCGGGGCCTGAACATTCAGGAGGGTGAAAGGCGTGCAAGGAATAGAGTGAACTGGAACGATGTTGTATACCGGGGTCGACGTGCTGTCAATGGATTGAACCAAGGCATGTGAAGCGTCTGGGGTAAACCATGGAAAGTGTATGGGGCTTGGATGTGGAAAGGTAGCTGTGGTTTCGGTGCATTATTACATGACAGCTAGAGAATGAGTATGAACGAATGGGCCTTTGGTGTCTTTCCTAGCGCTACCCCGCACACATGAGGGGGGAGGGGGTTGTTATTCCATGTGTGGCGAGGTGGCGATGGGAACATATAAAGGCAGACAGTATGAATTATGTACATGTGCATATATGTATATGTCTGTGTGTGTATATATATGTGTACATTGAGATGTATAGGTACGTATATTTGCGTGTGTGGACGTGTATGTATATACATGTGTATATGGGCGGGTTGGGCCATTCTTTCGTCTGTTCCCTTGCGCTACCTCGCTAACGCGGGAGACAGCGCAAAGCAAAATAAGTAATAAATAAATAAAATATATATATACATATATATCTATATATATATATATATATATATATATATATATATATATATATATATTTTTTTTTTTTTCTTTTTTTTTATACTTTGTCGCTGTCTCCCGCGTTTGCGAGGTAGCGCAAGGAAACAGACGAAAGAAATGGCCCAACCCCCCCCATACACATGTACATACACACGTCCACACACGCAAATATACATACCTACATATATATATATATATATATATATATATATATATATATATATATATATATATATATATATATATATATATATACCAGGTCCTTTCTCCTATGTACGTATTCACACACACACATACACACACCCACACACCAGCCTAAGCTAGGTACCCATTTAACAACGAGCCCAGAGAGGAGGATTAACACCTGTATTAAGTATAGGTCGACTTTTACACCCAGGATTCGAACCTAAGCACCATCGACCTCTACACCCAGTACACCACGACAGTGTGTGTTATGTGTACACGTATACCTGCATTTACACACTTATACCTACATACACATTTATCCTTATTTACACCGGAAGATTTACAAGGTTCTGAGGTTAGAAATCCCACCTCACAAACTAAGGTTCCCTCACGTAGGAGGGGATTTTTGTCCTCAAACATCAGGCTCCTTCCACGGGTTAATTAGTAGCTCTGAAGGTATACCATCTGGCTGTGTGTGTGTCTCTCTCTCTGTGAGAGGCTCCCCCACGAGAGTGCGCCTTAGGGAACTTTTTAATTAAAGTCTTCAGTGGACATTGAGAATTAACTTCTGCTCAAATCGAGGCTTTGCGCTCTCTCTCTCTCTCTCTCTCTCTCTCTCTCTCTCTCTCTCTCTCTGAGGGGTGGAAAGAGAGATCTTTATTTGGCTCTTTCCTCCGTTCCTTCTTTTGGAAGGTAATACAGGGAGGGAGGATGTCCAAACCCCCCTGATTCCGCAACCTGATCCTCCTCATATCTGTCCTATCTGTAAGAGGAAGTCCATCCGAATATTCTCCTCTAACAATGAACGAGGTTTGATCCTCTCGTGTGACCTGTAGTGTCGTATGTGAGATCGACAGTAAAAACAGGGAAGAACAGCGAAGCGTTCGGGAGTCAAGCTCGAAGGCCGAAGCTCATCTGAAGAGTGATGTCATCGCGATTACTGCAAAGTCATCAGATATTCAGCGAGGGATGAGGCGTCAGTAGCGAGTATAATAGAGAGTTTGGAGACTTAGATAGTGATTATGGAATCTAATTAGAAGACAGCAGTACAATTATCCTGCCCAAGAGGGTATGCTGTCTTGCTGGAGGTGTTCAAGCCAGAGAGATACTGCTATAGAACATAATATAATCTGTTGAAGGGGACAACAAGGAAGTCATCATTGTAACCAACTTTAACAATCCATCTGTCAAATGGAACGGGTTGATAAGTGATCAAGATGAGGGGAAAAAAAGACTGATAAACTTGACTGAAGACACTTTCCTCGACCAGCTGATTAATGAGCCAATTAGAGGCAAAACCATCCTCAACACTGCGCTCAACCACCGACAAATACTTAATAAACTTCAATAGAGGAAAGACGAGAGAGCCTAATGATGTTACAAATTAGGGATAATGCACTCCTAATCCCAGGTCACGGGAAAGGGCTGCTTGAGACAATAAGACATATTTATCATCAAAAGCATGACACAGAATGACAGAAAATTATTTAGACTTTGCACCAACGTAACCTAATCTCCTCCTCCGTCGTTTTCCATGACAGGAATTTTGAGGGACGTCTTTCACTGTGGCGTAGAAAAGCTTTCGAAATCGATACCCCATCTCCCATTTCCTTACCATGAGACGAGAGAGAGACTTTCCCTTATCTGCAGGTAATGCCATTACCCTTCCTTCCACCTGCCCTGTGTGGCTTCATCTGATAAAAAGGAAAGGACCCGTGAATACAGTCTCCCTTCCTCCCTACTGTGTGGCTTAATCCGATCACCGCAGCCAATAGATTAGCGTCGTGCTACTCTCATCATACCATGCTCACCCGAATTTGTAGACTGTCCTGTAAGTCGAAACTCGTGTGTACATTACCTACAGAATTTGTAAGTGTACTGCAGTTCCTTATCAGTATAGACGATCTTTACTGATGGAGATTAATTCTTACTATAAATCTAATTGATGTTATTGGTAAATGAACATTAGTATTCTCATTACATTTGCTGTAAATGAAGACAAATTACACGTAAATCCAATGAAGAGTCCCCCTGCCAGTAGCTACACCAGCGCCAGTGGACAGTCCCCCTGCCAGTAGCTACACCAGCACCAGTGGACAGTCCCCCTGCCAGTAGCTACACCAGCACTCGTGGACAGTCCCCCTGCTAGTAGCTACACCAGCGCCAGTGGACAGTCCCCCTGCCAGTAGCTACACCAGCACCAGTGGACAGTCCCCCTACCAGTAGCTACACCAGCGCCAGTGGACAGTCCCCCTGCCAGTGGCTACACCAGCGCCAGTGGACAGTCCCCCTGCTAGTAGCTACACCAGCACCAGTGGACAGTCCCCCTGCCAGTAGCTACACCAACAACAGTGGACAGTCCCCCTGCCAGTAGCTACACCAGCACCAATGGACAGTCCCCCTGCTAGTAGCTACACCAGCGCCAGTGGACAGTCCCCCTGCCAGTAGCTACACCAGCACCAGTGGACAGTCCCCCTGCCAGTAGCTACACCAGCACCAGTGGACAGTCCCCCTGCCAGTAGCTACACCAGCACCAGTGGACAGTCCCCCTGCCAGTAGCTACACTATTAGACAGTCACCTCCCCAGTACCTCTCCCCACAGAGCTACCCCGACCTCTCTCACTATACCACCGTACCGTCCATATTACTGGTTATGGGAATTGACATTAAGGACGTTTAGTTCATAATTAGCAGGAGGCTGCTCGGCCCTCTAGCCCCTGATCGATTCCTCCAACTTCATCTGCTGTTCCCCCTCTCACCGCCATTGTGAAGGAGTAGCAGTGGAGAAATCACTATGCCACTTTTGAGTCACTTATGCCAGTCCCGAGTCACTTATGCCACTTCCGAGTCACTTATGCCACTTCCGAGTCACTTATGCCACTTCCAAGTCACAATGCCAGTTCCGAGTCACTTATGCCAGTTCCGAGTCACAGCGCGAATCCTGAATCACAGCGCCATTTCCCAGTTATACGGCGCGAATTCCGAGTCACGACGCCACTTCCGATATGCGACGCCGGTCCCGAGTCACGACGCCAATTCTGACTCACGTCACTCTCACGAGTGTCACGAATCGTTCGTCGGTTCGAATAGGATTTTCGATGCCGTTTTGTTTCTGTTAGAGAAAATGGGAACAAACGGTCACTACGACACTGGTCAGGCCGTTGCCATGGAAACTCTCCCTTTACTTGTAATTACCAGAATATTGGTTTATTGTTGAACTGGCACAGCTGAGCGATCTGAGGAGGTAGACGACCTCCCTTCCCTGCGTGAACCACCTCTCCAACGAAGGAGCGGCTTAGATTATCAACCCCTACTTCTCCACCGCACAGACTCCCCCTTAACCTTGGCAATACCTGCTTACAGGCCAACCTTCTAACCTCAATATCCTGAAGTCAGTACAAGAATTTGAAGTCGACGGATTATTGTACAGCCTCAAAGAAAAGTCGTCCTCTCTATTTACTGTTTTTCCTTTGAAACTCTACAAGGAATTCTTCTCTGAGTTAGCCAAGGCCTCAGCCTCCAGCGTCAGTGTCTTTATTATTTTTCCTAGCAGCAAGATCGCCATAGTGATTGGAGCATTTCCTATGACCCTCCCGTAACGACTTCATAGAGCGCACAATATCTCAAGGAGATCCTCGTCCTACTATGTAAACGTTTTGTGTTTGTGTTTATACAGATAACGCAAGTTCCTTGGACCGTCAGCAGATTGGAAGCAACAGAACCTCCTCTACCAGTGATAACAACAGGACCTCTTCTACAGTTGATAACAACAGGACCTCCTCTACCATTGATAACAACAGGACCTCTTCTACAGTTGATAACAACAGGACCTCCTCTACCATTGATAACAACAGGACCTCTTCTACAGTTGATAACAACAGGACCTCCTCTACCATTGATAACAACAGGACCTCTTCTACAGTTGATAACAACAGGACCTCCTCTACCATTGATAACAACAGGTCCTCTTCTACTATTACTTGCTTGATAAGCTTCATGTAGACTGCGTTGCTCTCAGCCCAGGTAGACGCTCGACATGTGTTGGTTTCGCCCACCTTAACCTCGCTAATGCTTCAGAGTAAGCCCGCTTCATGCTGATTACCAACGTAGCCATCAGGGTCCAGCGAAAGGGGACAGGCAATCAAGAGACAAAGGGGCCCGTACCAGGTTAAGCCCTGGCGAATCTTGAACAACAACTGCCTTCAATGTTTGATTGCAGAGGTCTCATTCCATGACCTGCAGACTTCCTGTGTGAGCTTCATCTGGTTGTACAGCACACAGGAGCCAATCTCCTTCCAGCCCCCCCTCACCTACAGTGTCCCGTAGTGATGGGAATCTCGTGTATCCCATTCCTTCAAAATGATTTTTTCGATGGCTGCTGGTCCCACTTTGTGGATGTACCCAGACGAGTCTATCACGTATAGTATCGTCGACAATAGGGGGTTCCTGATCCACCGCTCCTCCGACCCCAGCGCATCCTTGACAACTTCCAGAACTGGAGCGCCGCCAACCACGTCACACGAGCAGAACTATGACCGTACGTCACGCCCATCAACGTTGATTTCAACCACGCCCCCAGAGCCTATTGTCTCATTAAGCCCAGTTCCCCTACAAGGTGATTACTAACCCAGGCCTCTCGGTGGTACTCTGGACGATAAACTAAGCTGGAACACCTTGGTTCACTCGCCATATTTTTTTCTTTTCTCCTAACTATCGTTTCCACATATTTTGTGTCGACTCGAGACACGTCCCAGCGCTTGGACTGCAAAACATCTATACATTTTTCCCGTTCCCAAAATCACGGAGGGAGAGAGAGAGAGAGAAACTGTGTAAGAGAAGTGGAGAGAGAGAGAGAGAAAGAGAGAGAGAGAGAGAGAGAGAGAGAGAGAGAGAGAGAGAGAG
Source organism: Panulirus ornatus (assembly GCF_036320965.1). Taxonomy (NCBI): domain Eukaryota; kingdom Metazoa; phylum Arthropoda; class Malacostraca; order Decapoda; family Palinuridae; genus Panulirus; species Panulirus ornatus. Next base: position 177,004 of record NC_092267.1, read on the forward strand.
AGAGAGAGAGAGAGAGAGAGAGAGAGAGAGAGAGAGAGAGAGAGAGAGAGAGTAATTCAACCACGTGCATTAAAGGTGCCTGGATGTGGCAGAAAATTAATTTCACTACAAAAATATCACAAAGGAAATGGATGTTTCGCGGATTATGCAAAATACGCAAATATTGCCGGGGTAAACACAAAGCTCTTTTCTGTAAATCAGTAAGCAGTGATCCTGATTTTTCAAACACATGTTATCCACTTCATATAAGACTTTTAAACGACCCTTTCCTGGAGAGTTAAAAAAGGAAGGTAAAAAACAGAAGAATCTGTTAGAAAAAAGAGTAATTAGACGCCGCTTAACTGAGTTCATTAAACGGCTAGACGAGCGACTGGTAATTGAATGATGGTTGAGAGCCTGCGTGGATCATTCATGCATCTCAAACCAGGCGATGATTTATCGTGATATATGATGATATGCTAATGATCCCAAGGGAGCTTCTGTGACCCATAAATTCATTCCGGATGTTCTGTCGTTTAGTTTTAATACATGGCAGCAGAATCTGGTCCTTCGCACAGCAGCGGTGCTTTGTCGACGGAATGCATAAAGGCGTTGGAAATACATAGTGGACGCACTAATCCTGTTCCCCGTAGGGAATTCGTATCACAATTTTATCTCAATCCTTTTCAAATAGTCTCGTCCTACGAGCTAACCCTCTTTCACAGACACCCCAACATTCGTACATCTATGGGTTGGTTTGTTGATTTTCTGTACTGAGCTCTTAACACTGGCTTTTCATAGGACCAGTACTATTTTGCCGGCCGGGATGTCTCCAGCTGAGCTGAACGCATAGCGGAGGTCTTATTAGTTATCTTACCACCCTACCCAAAAAATAGATTAAACAGCCACGGTGATATCACACACCCTTGACTCGTACTCATCTTTGCTTGGCACCACTCACCCTCCTCTCCAGCAGCTCGCACACACGTCTTATTCTCTTGATCAGATCTCTTCACTGCTTACAGTAGCTTTCCTCCCACACAATATGTTCGTGACACTTTCCCCAAAGCATCTCTGTCTGCCCTGTTTTACGCTTTCCTCAGATCCACAAATGCCACATACATACTCTTTCTTTTAAGGTATTTCTTCCACAAATTCTTCAAAGCAGACACCGGATAAAACATCTTCTACGACTTCTAAAGCCACACCACCCTCGCAATTATCATTGTTCTTGTGACTTACCAAGTATATTCAATAGACTTACATCCCTGCAATTCGAACATTCACTTAAGTTCCCGTTGCCCTTATACAGCACTATACAAGCAATCCTCCATTCTTCAGTCACCTCACCATGACCCATCCACTCCATTCGCCTCGTCATGCTTCATCTTGAGCCTACCACAACCCTAGCTAAAAAGGAAGGTTCTCGAGACCTAGGGATGACTAAGGCTACCACATCTCTTGCCACAAAGGAAGCTCCTAACCCCCAGGTACAACCTAGGCTGTCACAACCCTTGTCACAAGAGAGGCTCCCCGCCCACACCAGGGACTACCCAGCCTGCCCCAGCCATGGCCACAAGGGAAATTTTTCCAGTCCCCAGGACGATCCAGCCTACCACAGGGGAGGTTCCTCATCTACCAAGGGGCGACTAAGCCTATCACAACCCTAGCCACAAGGAGTGCTCTCCAGCCCCGAGGGATGGCTTAGCCTGCCATAACCCTAGCCACAAGGAGGACATCCTGGCCCCGAGGGACGACCCAAGCCATGAAACGAAATCCCTAGCCCAAAGACACACATCCTGTATAAGCTGCGCTGCTCCGTTGACCTGTAATCATCACTAGGAACGAAACGTTATCAAATTATTCTCGTCTTTTTTTAATGGAAATTTTCTCTCGTTTGATATAACTGGAAAAATGTGATTCATTTCATTAACACATCATCAGAACGACCCGAGAGCCATCGTAGGCTTATACCCTCGTCAGGATCCAATTACAACACCGAGCAAATTACTCGTAGGATTTTTCACTGGCTGGAACCAATTGCATTACCGGGCTTGGGTGATGGGGGCGAATAGATCCTACGGCCCGTGCCATCGGCATTATGACCGAGGGAAAGGAGGGAATCTATAAGTACGATGCGCAGCAGCCAGGACTCACACCAACGCTAAGGAGAAGAATCTAAAGTCTTATATAAAAATACCTGAATGACGTGAAAGTGTAAGAAAAACTTTAATGGGATTGAATACCCTGTGTCCTGTTACTGCACATATGTGGTGTCTGTGTGTTGCATGTCCTCGACGTGTAATCCTGTTTCTGGGACTGGTTTGATTCCCTATCTCGATGTTACCGGACTCTGCCTGCTCGGGGTTACATAGCGAATGGAAGGGTCACCTTTGAGCGAGGCTGTAAACGCTGGAAGTACAGTTTCGTCAAAGAGCTCTTCACTTCAAAGTAGTCTACATTTCCCTGCCACTAGGAGTAGTGCAGCCTTGGGCTGAAGGGGCCTTTTAGGACGTCCTTGGGCGACACCAGGACTCCTCCATCATAAGTTGGTCCTGAGTTAGTTATAGATAAGTGAATGGCTTATGGATCATTTCTCATGCCCTGACATCATAAGATGGAGAGCGTCTGCCCTTAAGCTCACTCACCAACGTCTTTTATATTCTTGAAATGTTCATCGGCCTCGGGTGAATACGTCTAAGATAACATTATAACCAATTCGACGACATGTGAGTACAAGCGTATCAGCCAAAGTGAGTCACTGTGTGGCGATAATCTAGGATTTTACATCGCTCTTGATAAAATTGTTATCCCTTACACTGAAACGGATTTGATTGTGTCTTTGCTTTTAATTGTATCAAAGACGTTGTAAGAGAACTATTCTTTTTTGTGATAAAGTTGTTTGGTTGGGTAGGATGGAGGATGGAAGAGAAGACTGAATTGTGTACAGGTGTGCGGGTGTACAGTGTGCACAGATGTATGGGTGTGCAGTGTGTACAGGTGTACGGATGTGCGTAGGTGGACGGTTGTGTAGTGTATACAGGTGCACGGGTGTGCAATGTGTACAGGTGTACGGTTGTGCAGTGTATACAGGTGTACGGGTGTGCAGTGTGTATACGTGTACGGATGTGCACAAGTGTACGGCTCTGCAGTGTATACAGGTGTATGGGTGTGCAGTGTGTACAGGTGAACGTATGTGCACAGGTGTACGGTTGTGCAGTGTATACAGGTGTACGGGTGTGTAGTGTTTACAGGTATACGGATGTGCAGTGTGTACAGGTGTACAGATGTGCAGTGTGTACAGATGTACGGATGTGCACAGGTGTACGATTGTGCAGTGTATACAGGTGTACGGGTGTGCAGTGTATACAGGTGTACGGGTGTGCAGTATGTACAGGTATACGGGTGTGCACAGGTGTACAGTTGTGCAATATATACAAGTGTAAGGGTGTGCACTGTGTATAGGTGCACGGGTGTGCAGTGTGTACAGGTGTAAGGGTGTGCATTGTGTATAGATGCACGGGTGTGCAGTGTGTACAGGTGTAAGAGTGTGCAAAGCGTATAGGTGCACGGGTGTGCAGTGTGTACAGGTGTTAAGAGGTGTAAGGGTGTGCAGTGTGTACAGGTGTTAAGAGGTGCATGGGTGTGCAGTGTGTATAGATGTAAGGGTGTGCAGTGTGTACAAGTGCACGGGTGTACGTCTTTCTGATGAGTTTAGAGGGATTTTTTGGAAGCGCGTTTTTGTTGCCTTATTCATATACCCGCGGCAAACTTGGGGGTTCTGTATATATTTATGATTTGCCTTTTGTTTTTATATTTTTTTGAAGAGAATCACTGAGCTAAGCTAAACGTTGTTCACTGTGTGCATCTCTCTCTCTCTCTCTCTCTCTCTCTCTCTCTCTCTCTCTCTCTCTCTCTCTCTCTCTCTCTCTCTCTCTCTCTCGTGTTCAGTGGACCGCTGAGGCTCGCTCACCCACGCACACAAACAGCACGTAGTCCAGTGACGCTGCTTGCGTCTCCCAGACGAGAGGATGGCATGGCTGTGTGACCTCCCCCCTCACCCTCCTGACGACACTTCGTGTGAAATGCGAAGGAAAATGAAGATTAACTATGTTCCGTTTAATCAGGGTTCTCTGTGATCAGTGACTGGAGTTCTAGAAGAATTCCAGTAATCCAGTTTGATTTTAACGTTTTTCATACTTGTTTGCCGTTTCCCGAGTTCGTGGTGTAGCGACAGGAACAGATGAAGATCGTTCTCACTTGCTCTTGTCCACACTTTAGCTGTCGTGTATAGTGCACTGAAACCAAAGCCCACTGCCCACGGCCAGTTTCCATAGAACAATTTGTGGTTTCACCAGACCGCTTTTGTATCTTGATTGTGCCCACTATCAGCAGCACGTCGTCCCCTGTCTGTCACATCTCTCCAGCTCGCTTTATCCTATGCACGCTCATCACCCTCCTAAAAGTTCAGGTCTCGATGACCTAAGACCTTTTTCACTCCATCTCTTTGCCTTCACAACCGGTGAGATCTCTTTCCAGATACTTTTGGCCTGCAACTGCTTTCTGACGTACATTTCCCATTAACTTGCACTCCTTCCTTGAAGATGCCAACCATAACACCTTTCTCCCCTTTTACTAGCAACGCAATATCCTCATGCCACCGTTCACTACCCTCTCTTATACGCCCACATCCCACCGTCTACATACAACACATAACGCACACGTTGGCTCTGCGGTGCTGAATACCTTCCACTCCAACCGCACGCCATTTGTTCCCCTCACCCTCGGTATATGCCACTGTTTACCTAATTTTTTCCAAGATCTCTCACTCTCGCCACTTTCCTCCCGCCCATGCCATTTCCTCTGGTTCCCAAAACTCGCCCATTCCAAGAAATATTCATACATCTCACCAGTTGCCCTCTCAGCACTTTCAAATCCGACATCCTCTCCTTCGCATGCTTGTCATTTTGTATATATATATATATATATATATATATATATATATATATATATATATATATATATATATATATATATATATATATATATATATATATATATATATATATATATATATATATATATATATATATATATATATATATATATATATATATATATATATATATATATATATATATATATATATATATATATATATATATATATATATATATATATATATATATATATATATATATATATATATATATATACCTTTTTCTCAGATGAATTTAAGAAAGTACACTCTTGTATCTTTTTCTTACATTTAGATTTGAATTGATAAGAAGTCTGAGCGTGCCATTATACAGTGTGCAAAGCAGTGTGATATACTCTGAAACATGGAGACAAACTGTATGGGAATCCCCGTTTTTCATTTGCCATAGGAAACATAAACACTTTGAGAATTTTCATTTTCGGATGGAAGACCAGAAAATGATTCTGGTTCCAGCAAGAGGGAGAAACATCAATGCATCTTACCTGCAGTTCCACATTATGTCAGCGAGGGGTGGTTGACAGCCCCTCAGATACTGGGCTAGGGTGTGCCACCCTGGCAGACAACGC
>NC_092267.1:185047-212547 GCF_036320965.1 Panulirus ornatus
ATATATATATATATATATATATATATATATATATATATATATATATATATTCACTCTTCTTTTCTGAAAACCCTTACAAATCTTCACCTTATCCTCCACAAGATAACTTGTGGGTGAAGAGGGTGGTGAGAGTAAGTGAGCTTGGGAAGGAGACTTGTGTGAGGAAGTACCAGGAGAAACTGAGTACAGAATAGAAAAAGGTGAGAACAATGGAAGTAAGGGGAGTGGGGGAGGAATGGGATGTATTTAGGGAATCAGTGATGGATTGCGCAAAAGATGCTTGTGGCATGAGAAGAGTGGGAGGTGGGTTGATTAGAAAGGGTAGTGAGTAGTGGGATAAAGAAGTAAGATTATTAGTAAAAGAGAAGAGAGAGGCATTTGGACGATTTTTGCAGGGAAAAAATGCAATTGAGTGGGAGATATATAAAAGAAACAGACAGGAGGTCAAGAAAAAGGTGCAAGAGGTAAAAAAGAGGGCAAATGAGAGTTGGGGTGAGAGAGTATCATTAAATTTTAGGGAGAATAAAAAGATGTTCTGGAAGGAGGTAAATAAAGTGCGTAAGACAAGGGAGCAAATGGGAACTTCATTGAAGGGCGCAAATGGGGAGGTGATAACAAGTAGTGGTAATGTGAGAAGGAGTTGGAGTGAGTATTTTGAAGGTTTGTTGAATGTGTTTGATGATAGAGTGGCAGATATAGGGTGTTTTGGTCGAGGTGGTGTGCAAAGTGAGAGGGTTAGGGAAAATGATTTGTTAAACAGAGAAGAGGTACTAAAAGCTTTGCGGAAGATGAAAGCCGGGAAGGCAGCAGGTTTGGATGGTATTGCAGTGGAATTTATTAAGAAAGGGGGTGACTGTGTTGTTGAATGGTTGGTAAGGTTATTTAATGTATGTATGACTCAGAGTGAGGTGCCTAAGGATTGGCGGAATGCGTGCATAGTGCCATTGTACAAAGGCAAAGGGAATAAGAGTGAGTGCTCAAATTACAGTGGTATAAGTTTGTTGAGTATTCCTGGTAAATTATATGGGAGGGTATTGATTGAGAGGGTGAAGGCATGTAAGGAGCATCAGATTGGGGAAGAGCAGTGTGGTTTCAGAAGTGGTAGAGGATGTGTGGATCAGGTGTTTGCTTTGAAGAATGTATGTGATAAATACTTAGAAAAGCAAATGGATTTGTATGTAGCATTTATGGATCTGGAGAAGGCATATGATAGAGTTGACAGAGATTCTCTGTGGAAGGTATGAAGAATATATGGTGTGGGAGGAAAGTTGTTAGAAGCAGTGAAATGTTTTTATCGAGGATGTAAGGCATGTGTACGTGTAGGAAGAGAGGAAAGTGATTAGTTCTCAGTGAATGTAGGTTTGCGGCAGGGGTGTGTGATGTCTCCATGGTTGTTTAATTTGTTTATGGATGGGGTGGTTAGGGAGGTGAATGCAAGAGTTTTGGAAAGAGGGGCAAGTATGAAGTCTGTTGTGGATGAGAGAGCTTGGGAAGTGAGTCAGTTGTTTTTCGCTGATGATACAGCGCTGGTGGCTGATTCATGTGAGAAACTGCAGAAGCTGGTGACTGAGTTTGTTAAAGTGTGTGAAAGAAGAAAGTTAAGTGTAAATGTGAATAAGAGCAAGGTTATTAGGTACAGTAGGGTTGAGGGTCAAGTCAATTGGGAGGTAGGTTTGAATGGAGAGAAACTGGAGGAAGTAAAGTGTTTTAGATATCTGGGAGTGGATCTGGCAGCGGATGGAACCATGGAAGCGGAAGTGGATCATAGAATGGGGGAGGGGGCGAAAATCCTGGGAGCCTTGAAGAATGTGTGGAAGTCGAGAACATTATCTCGGAAAGCAAAAATGGGTATGTTTGAAGGAATAGTGGTTCCAACAATGTTGTATGGTTGCGAGGCGTGGGCTATGGATAGGGTTGTGCTCAGGAGGGTGGATGTGCTGGACATGAGATGTTTGAGGACAATGTGTGGTGTGAGGTGGTTTGATCGAGTAAGTAACGTAAGGGTAAGAGAGATGTATGGAAATAAAAAGAGCGCGTTTGAGAGAGCAGAAAAGGGTGTTTTGTAATGGTTTGGGCACATGGAGAGAATGAGTGAGGAAAGATTGACCAAGAGGATATATGTGTCGGAGGTGGAGGGAACGAGAAGTGGGAGACCAAATTGGAGGTGGAAAGATGGAGTGAAAAAGATTTGTGTGATCGGGGCCTGAACATGCAGGAGGGTGAAAGGAGGGCAAGGAATAAGGTGAATTGGATCGATGTGGTATACCGGGGTTGACGTGCTGTCAGTGGATTGAATCAGGGCATGTGAAGCGTCTGGGGTAAACCATGGAAAGCTGTGTAGGTATGTATATTTGCGTGTGTGGACGTGTATGTATATACATGTGTATTGGGGTGGGTTTGGCCATTTCTTTCGTCTGTTTCCTTGCGCTACCTCGCAAACGCTGTAGACAGCGACAAAGCAAAAAAAAAAAAAAAGAAAATATATATATATATATATATATATATATATATATATATATATATATATATATATATTTATATTTTTGATTTGTCGCTGTCTCCGCGTTAGCGAGGTAGCGCAAGGAAACAGACGAAAGAATGGCCCAACCCACCCACATACACATGTATATACATACACGTCCACACACGCAAATATACATACCTATACATCTCAATGTACACATATATATACACACACAGACATATACATATATACACATGTACATAATTCATACTGTTTGCCTTTATTCGTTCCCATCGCCACTTCGCCACACATGGAACAACAACCCCCTCCCCCCCCTCATATGTGCGAGGTAGCGCTAGGAAAAGACACCGAAGGCCCCATTCGTTCACACTCAGTCTCTAGCTGTCATGTAAGAATGCACCGAAAACCACAGCTCCCTTTCCATATCCAGGCCTAACACACTTTCCATGGTTTACCCCAGACGCTTCACATGCCCTGGTTCAATCCATTGACAGCACGTCGACCCCGGTATACCACATCGTTCCAATTAACTGTATTCCTTGCACGCCTTTCACCCTGCTGCATGTTCAGGCCCCGATCACTCAAAATCTTTTTCACTCCATCTTTCCACCTCCAGTTTGGTCTCCCACTTCTCCTCGTTCCCTCCACCTCTGACACATATATCCTCTCTGTCAATCTTTCCTCACTCATTCTCTCCATGTGACCAAACCATTTCAAAACACTCTCTTCTGCTCTGTCAACCACGCTCTTTTTATTTCCACACATCTGTCTTACCCTTACATTACTTACTCGATCAAACCACCTCATATCACATATTGTCCTCAAACATCTAATTTCCAGCATATCCACCCTCCTGCGCACAACTCTATCCATAGCCCACGCCTCGCAACCATAAAACATTGTTGGAACCACTATTCCTTCAAACATACCCATTTTTGCTTTTCGAGATAATGTTCTCGACTTCCAAACATTCTTCAAGGCTCCCAAAATTTTCGTCCCCTCACCCACCCTATGATTCACTTCCGCTTCCATGGTTCCATCCTCTGCCAGATCCAATCCCAGATATCTAAAGCACTTCACTTCTTACAGTTTTTCTCCATTCAAGCTTACTTACCAATTGACTTGACCCTCAACCCTACTGTACCTAATAACCTTGCTCTTATTCACATATATATATATATATGATACAGCGCTGGTGGCTGATTCATGTGAGAAACTGCAGAAGCTGGTGACTGAGTTTGGTAAAGTGTGTGGAAGAAGAAAGTTAAGAGTAAATGTGAAAAAGAGCAAGGTTATTAGGTACAGTAGGGTTGAGGATCAAGTCAATTGGGAGGTGAGTTTGAATGGAGAAAAACTGGAGGAAGTGAAGTGTTTTAGATATCTGGGAGTGGATCTGGCAGCGGATGGAAACATGGAAGCGGAAGTGGATCATAGGGTGGGGGAGGGGGCGAAAATTCTGGGAGCCTTGAAGAATGTGTGGAAGTCGAGAACATTATCTCGGAAAGCAAAAATGGGTATGTTTGAAGGAATAGTGGTTCTAACAATGTAGTATGGTTGCGAGGCGTGGGCTATGGATAGAGTTGTGCGCAGGAGGATGGATGTGCTGGAAATGAGATGTTTGAGGACAATGTGTGGTGTGAGGTGGTTTGATCGAGTGAGTAACGTAAGGGTAAGAGAGATGTGTGGAAATAAAAAGAGCGTGGTTGAGAGAGCAGAAGAGGGTGTTTTGAAGTGGTTTGGGCACATGGAGAGAATGAGTGAGGAAAGATTGACCAAGAGGATATATGTGTCGGAGGTGGAGGGAACGAGGAGAAGAGGGAGACCAAATTGGAGGTGGAAAGATGGAGTGAAAAAGATTTTGTGTGATCGGGGCCTGAACATGCAGGGTTGACGTGCTGTCAGTGGATTGAATCAAGGCATATGAAGCGTCTGGGGTAAACCATGGAAAGCTGTGTAGGTGTGTATATTTGCGTGTGTGGACGTATGTATATACATGTGTATGGGGGGGGGGCAATTCTTTCGTCTGTTTCCTTGCGCTACCTCGCAAACGCGGGAGACAGCGACAAAGTATAATAGTAAATAATATATATATATATATATATATATATATATATATATATATATATATATATATATATATATATATATATATATATATATATATATATATATATATATATATATGTATACATCTCCCTTTTCCATAGCCAGAGGTTGAACCATTATGTGACATTCATTTTTTCATTTCACTTCAAGCTAGAAGTTTCAGTTTTCTAAATTGTTTCTTATATTTTTCATATGTATATATATGTATATGTGTGTGTGTGTATATATGTGCGTATGTATGTGTATGTATATTTTCATATATATTTTTTTTTTTTTTAAACTATTCGCCATTTCCCGCATTAGCGAGGTAGCGCTAAGAACAGAGGACTGGGCCTTTTTTGGAATATCCTCACCTGGCCCCCCTCTGTTCCTTCTTTTGGAAAATTTAAAAAAAGAAAAAGAGAGGGGAGGAATTCCAGCCCCCCGCTCCCTCCCCTTTTAGTCGCCTTATATATATATATATATATATATATATATATATATATATATATATATATATATATATATATATATATATATATATATATATATATATATATATTTTTTTTTTTTTTTTTTTTTTTTTTTATACTTTGTCGCTGTCTCCCGCGTTTGCGAGGTAGCGCAAGGAAACAGACGAAAGAAATGGCCCAACCCCCCCCCCCCCATTCACATGTACATACACACGTCCACACACGCAAATATACATACCTACACAGCTTCCATGGTTTACCCCAGACGCTTCACATGCCTTGCTTCAATCCACTGACAGCACGTCAACCCCTGTATACCACATGACTCCAATTCACTCTATTCTTGCCCTCCTTTCACCCTCCTGCATGTTCAGGCCCCGATCACACAAAATCTTTTCACTCCATCTTTCCACCTCCAATTTGGTCTCCCTCTTCTCCTCGTTCCCTCCACCTCCGACACATATATCCTCTTGGTCAATCTCTCCTCACTCATTCTCTCCATGTGCCCAAACCATTTCAAAACACCCTCTTCTGCTCTCTCAACCACGCTCTTTTTATTTCCACACATCTCTCTTACCCTTACGTTACTTACTCGATCAAACCACCTCACACCACACATTGTCCTCAAACATCTCATTTCCAGCACATCCATCCTCCTGCGCACATCTCTATCCATAGCCCACGCCTCGCAACCATACAACATTGTTGGAACCACTATTCCTCAAACATACCCATTTTTGCTTTCCGAGATAATGTTCTCGACTTCCACACATTTTTCAAGGCTCCCAAAATTTTCGCCCCCTCCCCCACCCTATGATCCACTTCCGCTTCCATGGTTCCATCCGCTGACAGATCCACTCCCAGATATCTAAAACACTTCACTTCCTCCAGTTTTTCTCCATTCAAACTCACCTCCCAATTGACTTGACCCTCACCCCTACTGTACCTAATAACCTTGCTCTTATTCACATTTACTCTCAACTTTCTTCTTCCACACACTTTACCAAACTCAGTCACCAGCTTCTGCAGTTTCTCACATGAATCAGCCACCAGCGCTGTATCATCAGCGAACAACAACTGACTCACTTCCCAAGCTCTCTCATCCCCAACAGACTTCATACTTGCCCCTCTTTCCAGGACTCTTGCATTTACCTCCCTTACAACCCCATCCATAAACAAATTAAACAACCATGGAGACATCACACACCCCTGCCGCAAACCTACATTCACTGAGAACCAATCACTTTCCTCTCTTCCTACACGTACACATGCCTTACATCCTCGATAAAAACTTTTCACTGCTTCTAACAACTTGCCTCCCACACCATATATTCTTAATACCTTCCACAGAGCATCTCTATCAACTCTATCATATGCCTTCTCCAGATCCATAAATGCTACATACAAATCCATTTGCTTTTCTAAGTATTTCTCACATACATTCTTCAAAGCAAACACCTGATCCACACATCCTCTACCACTTCTGAAACCGCACTGCTCTTCCCCAATCTGATGCTCTGTACATGCCTTCACCCTCTCAATCAATACCCTCCCATATAATTTACCAGGAATACTCAACAAACTTATACCTCTGTAATTTGAGCACTCACTCTTATCCCCTTTGCCTTTGTACAATGGCACTACGCACGCATTCCGCCAATCCTCAGGCACCTCACCATGAGTCATACATACATTAAATAACCTTACCAACCAGTCAACAATACAGTCACCCCCTTTCTTAATAAATTCCACTGCAATACCATCCAAACAGAGGTAGTAAAAGCTTTGCGGAAGATATATATATATATATATATATATATATATATATATATATATATTATACCTGGGGATAGGGGTGAAAGAATACTTCCCACGCATTCCTCGCGTGTCGTAGAAGGCGACTAGAGGGGACGGGAGGGGAGGGGCCAGAAATCCTCTCCTCCTTTTATTTTTTAACTTTCTAAAATGGGAAACAGAAGAAGGAGTCACGCGGGGAGTGCTCATACTCCTCGAAGGCTCAGACTGGGGTGTCTAAATGTGTGTGGATGTAACCAAGATGTGAAAAAAGGAGAGATAGGTAGTATGTTTGAGGAAAGGAACCTGGATGTTTTGGCTCTGAGTGAAACGAAGCTCAAGGGTAAAAGGGAAGAGTGGTTTGGGAATGTCTTGGGAGTAAAGTCAGGGGTTAGTGAGAGGACAAGAGCAAGGGAAGGAGTAGCAGTACTCCTGAAACAGGAGTTGTGGGAGAATGTGATAGAATGTAGGAAAATAAATTCTCGATTAATATGGGTAAAACTGAAAGTTGAGGGAGAGAGATGGGTGATTATTGGTGCATATGTACCTGGACATGAGAAGAAAGATCATGAGAGGCAAGTGTTTTGGGAGCAGCTGAATGAGTGTGTTAGTGGTTTTGATGCACGAGACCGGGTTATAGTGATGGGTGATTTGAATGCAAAGGTGAGTAATGTGGCAGTTGGGGGAATAATTGGTATACATGTTGTGTTCAGTGTTGTAAATGAAAATGGTTAAGAGCTTGTAGATTTATGTGCTGAAAAAGGACTGGTGATTGGGAATACCTGGTTTAAAAAGCGAGATATACATAAGTATACGTATGTAAGTAGGAGAGATGGCCAGAGAGCGTTATTGGATTACGTGTTAATTGACAGGTGCGCGAAAGAGAGACTTTTGGATGTTAATGTGCTGAGAGGTGCAACTGGAGGGATGTCTGATCATTATCTTGTGGAGGCTAAGGTGAAGATTTGTATGGGTTTTCAGAAAAGAAGAGTGAATGTTGGGGTGAAGAGGGTGGTGAGAGTAAGTGAGCTTGGGAAGGAGACTTGTGTGAGGAAGTACCAGGAGAGACTGAGTACAGAATGGAAAAAGGTGAGAATAATGGAAGTAAGGGGAGTGAGGGAGGAATGGGATGTATTTAGGGAATCAGTGATGGCTTGCGCAAAAGATGCTTGTGGCATGAGAAGAGTGGGAGGTGGGTTGATTAGAAAGGGTAGTGAGTGGTGGGATGAAGAAGTAAGATTATTAGTGAAAGAGAAGGGAGAGGCATTTGGACGATTTTTGCAGGGAAAAAATGAAATTGAGTGGGAGATGTATAAAAGAAAGAAACAGGAGGTCAAGAGAAAGGTGCAAGAGGTGAAAAAGAGGGCAAATGAGAGTTGGGGTGAGAGAGTATCATTAAATTTTAGTGAGAATGAAAAGATGTTCTGGAAGGAGGTAAATAAAGTGCGTAAGACAAGGTAGCAAATGGGAACTTCGGTGAAGGGCGCAAATGTGGAGGTGATAACAAGTAGTGGTGATGTAAGAAGGAGATGGAGTGAGTATTTTGAAAGTTTGTTGAATGTGTTTGATGATAGAGTGGCAGATATAGGGTGTTTTGGGCGAGGTGGTGTGCAAAGTGAGAGGGTTAGGGAAAATGATTTGGTAAACAGAGAAGAGGTACTAAAAGCTTTGCGGAAGATGAAAGCCGGCAAGGCAGCAGGTTTGGATGGTAATGCAGTGGAATTTATTAAAAAAGGGGGTGACTGTATTATTGACTGGTTGGTAAGGTTATTTAATGTATGTATGACTCATGGTGAGGTGCCTGAGGATTGGCGGAATGCGTGCATAGTGCCATTGTACAAAGGCAAAGGGGATAAGAGTGAGTGCTCAAATTACAGAGGTATAAGTTTGTTGAGTATTCTTGGTAAATTATATGGGAAGGTATTGATTGAGAGGTTGAAGGCATGTACTGAGCATCAGATTGGGGAAGAGCAGTGTGGTTTCAGAAGTGGTAGAGGATTTGTGGATCAGGTGTTTGCTTTGAAGAATGTATATGAGAAATACTTAGAAAAGCAAATGGATTTGTATGTAGCATTTATGGATCTGGAGAAGTGATATGATAGAGTTGATAGAGATGCTCTGTGGAAGGTGTTAAGAATATATGGTGTGTGAGGCAATTTGTTAGAAGCAGTGAAAAGTTTTTATCGAGGATTTAAGGCATGTGTACGTGTAGGAAGAGAGGAAAGTGATTGGTTCTCATTGAATCTAGGTTTTCGGCAGGGGAGTGTGATGTCTCCATGGTTGTTTCATTTATTTATGGATTGGGTTGTTAGGGAGGTAAATGCAAGAGTTTTGGAAGGAGGGGCAAGTATGAAGTCTGTTGGGGATGAGAGAGCTTGGGAAGTGGGTCAGTTGTTGTTCGCTGATGATACAGCGCTGGTGGCTGATTCATGTGAGAAATTGCAGAAGCTGGTGACTGAGTTTGGTAAAGTGTGTGAAAGAAGAAAGTTAAGAGTAAATGTGAATAAGAGCAAGGTTATTAGGTACAGTAGGGTTGAGGGTCAAGTCAATTGGGAGGTAAGTTTGAATGGAGCAAAACTGTATGAAGTAAAGTGTTTTAGATATCTGGGAGTGAATCTGGCAGCGGATGGAACCATGGAAGCGGAAGTGGATCATAGGGTGGGGGAGAGGCGAAAATCCTGGGAGCCTTGAAGAATGTGTGGAAGTCGAGAACATTATCTCGGAAAGCAAAAATGTGTATGTTTGAAGGAATAGTGGTTCCAACAATGTTGTATAGTTGCGAGGCCTGGGCTATGGATAGAGTTGTGCGCAGGAGGATGGCTGTGGTGGAAATGAGATGTTTGAGGACAATATGTGGTGTGAGGTGGTTTGATCGAGCAAGTAACGTAAGGGTAGGAGAGATGTGTGGAAATAAAAAGAGCGTGGTTGAGAGAGCAGAAGAGGGTGGTTTGAAATGGTTTGGGTACATGGAGAGAATGAGTGAGGAGAGATTGACCAAGAGGATATATGTGTCGGAGGTTGAGGGAACGAGGAGAAGTGGGAGACCAAATTGGAAGTGGAAAGATGGAGTGAAAAAGATTTTGTGTGATCGCGGCCTGAACATGCAGGAGGATGAAAGGAGGGCAAGGAATAGAGTGAATTGGATCGATGTGGTATACCGGGGTTGACGTGCTGTCAGTGGATTGAGTCAGGGCATGTGAAGCGTCTGGGGTAAACAATGGAAAGCTGTGTAGGTATGTATATTTGCGTGTGTGGACGTGTATGTATATACATATATATATATATATATATATATATATATATATATATATATATATATATATATATATATATATATATATATATATATATATATATATATATATATATATATATATATATATATTTTTTTTTTTTTTTTTTTATACTTTGTCGCTGTCTCCCGCGTTTGCGAGGTAGCGCAAGGAAACAGACGAAAGAAATGGCCCCCCCCCCATACACATGTACATACACTCGTCCACACACGCAAATATACATACCTACACAGCTTTCCATGGTTCACCCCAGACGCTTCACATGCCTTGCTTCAATCCACTGACAGCACGTCAACCCCTGTATACCACATGACTCCAATTCACATGACTCCAATATATATATATATATATTTATTTATTTTCTATTTATTTTGCTTTGTCGCTGTGTCCTGCGTTTGCGAGGTAGCGCAAGGAAACAGACGAAAGAAATGGCCCAACCCACCCCCATACACAATGTATATACATACACGTCCACACACTCAAATATACATACCTATACATCTCAATGTACACATATATATAAACACACAGACACATACATATATACCCATGCACATAATTCACACTGTCTGCCTTTGTTCATTCCTATCGCCACCTCGCCACACATGGAATACCATCCCCCTCCCCCCTCATGTGTGCGAGGTAGCACTAGGAAAAGACAACAAAGGCCCCATTCGTTCACACTCAGTCTCTAGCTGTCATGCAATAATGTCCGAAACCACAGCTCTCTTTCCACATCCAGGCCCCACACAATTTTCCATGGTTTACCCCAGACGCTTCACATGCCCTGATTCAATCCACTGACAGCACGTCAACCCCGGTATACCACATCGATCCAATTCACTCTATTCCTTGCCCTCCTTTCACCCTCCTTCATGTTTAGGCCTCGATCACACAAAATCTTTTTCACTCCATCTTTCCACCTCCAATTTGGTCTCCCACTTCTCCTCGTTCCCTCTACCTCCGACATATATATCCTCTTGGTCAATCTTTCCTCATTCATTTTCTACATGTGCCCAAACCATTTCAAAACACCCTCTTCTGCTCTCTCAACCATGCTCTTTTTATTTCCACACATTTCTCTTACCCTTACATTACTTACTCGATCAAACCACCTCACACAACACATTGTCCTCAAACATATCATTTCCAGCACATCCACCCTCCTGCGCACAACTCTATCCATAGCACACGCCTCGCAACCATACAACATTGTTGGAACCACTATTCCTTCAAACATACCCATTTTTGCTTTCCGAGATAATGTTCTCGACTTCCACACATTCTTCAAGGCTCCCAGGATTTTCGCGCCCTCCCCCACCCTATGATTCACTTCCGCTTCCATGGTTCCATCCGCTGACAGATCCACTCCCAGATATCTAAAACACTTTACTTCCTACAGTTTTTCTCCATTCAAACTTACCTCACAATTGACTTGACCCTCAACCCTACTGTACCTAATAACCTTCCTCTTATTCACATTTACTCTTAACTTTCTTCTTTCACACACTTTACCAAACTCAGTCACCAGCTTCTGCAGTTTCTCACATGAATCAGCCACCAGCGCTGTATCATCAGCGAACAACAACTGACTCACTTCCCAAGCGCTCTCATCCCCAACAGTCTTCATACTTGCCCTTCTTTCGAAATCTCTTGTATTTACCTCCCTAACAACCCCATCCATAAACAAATTAAACAACCATGGAGACATCACACACCCCTGCCGCAAACCTACATTCACTGAGAACCAATCACTTTCCTCTCTTCCTACACGTACACATGCCTTACATCCTCGATAAAAACTTTTCACTGCTTCTAACAACTTGGCTCCCACACCATATATTCTTAATACCTTCCATAGAGCATTTCTATCAACTCTATCATATGCCTTCTCCAGATCCATAAATGCTACATACAAATCCATTTGCTTTTCTAAGTATTTCTCACATACATTCTTCAAAGCAAACACCTGATCCACACATCCTGTACCACTTCTGAAACCACACTGCTCTTCCCCAATCTGATGCTCTGTACATGCCTTCACCCTCTAACTCAATACCCTCCCATATAATTTACCAGGAATAATCAACAAACTTATACCTCTCTAATTTGAGCACTCACTCTTAACGCCTTTGCCTTTGTACAATGGCACTATGCACGCATTCCGCCAGTCCTCAGTCACCTCACCATGAGTCATACATACATTAGATAACCTTACCAACTAGTCAACAATATAGTCACCCCGTTTTTGATAAATTCCACCGCAATACCTTCCAAACCTGCTGCCTTGCCGGCTTTCATCTTCCGCAAAGCTTTTACTACCTCTTCTCTGTTTACCAAATCATTTTCCCTAACCCTCTCACTTTGCACACCACCTCGACCAAAACACCCTCTATCTGCCACTCTATCATCAAACACATTCGACAAACCTTCAAAATACTCACTCCATCTCCTTCTCACACTACCACTACTTGTTATCACCTCCCCATTTGAGCCCTTCACTGAAGTTCCCATTTGCTCCCTTATCTTACTCACTTTATTTACCTCCTTCCAGAACATCTTTTTATTCTCCCTAAAATTTAATGATACTCTCTCACCCCAACTCTCATTTGCCCTCTTTTTCACCTCTTGCACCTTTCTCTTAACCTCCTGTCTCTTTCTTTAATACATCTCCCACTCAATTGCATTTTTACCCTGCAAAAATCATCCAAATGCCTCTCTCTTCTCTTTCACTAATAATCTTATATATATATATATATATATATATATATATATATATATATATATATATATATATATATATATATATATATATATATATATATATATATATATATATATATATATATATATATATATATATATATATATATTTTTTTTTTTTTTTATACTTTGTCGCTGTCTCCCGCGTTTGCGAGGTAGCGCAAGGAAACAGACGAAAGAAATGGCCCAACCCCCCCCCATACACATGTATATACATACGTCCACACACGCAAATATACATACCTACACAGCTTTCCATGGTTTACCCCAGACGCTTCACATGCCTAGATTCAATCCACTGACAGCACGTCAACCCCGGTATACCACATCGCTCCAATTCACTCTATTCCTTGCCCTCCTTTCACCCTCCTGCATGTTCAGGCCCCGATCACACAAAATCTTTTTCACTCCATCTTTCCACCTCCAATTTGGTCTCCCTCTTCTCCTCGTTCCCTCCACCTCCGACACATATATCCTCTTGGTCAATCTTTCCTCACTCATTCTCTCCATGTGCCCAAACCACTTCAAAACACCCTCTTCTGCTCTCTCAACCACGCTCTTTTTATTTCCACACATCTCTCTTACCCTTACGTTACTCACTCGATCAAACCACCTCACACCACACATTGTCCTCAAACATCTCATTTCCAGCACATCCATCCTCCTGCGCACAACTCTATCCATAGCCCACGCCTCGCAACCATACAACATTGTTGGAACCACTATTCCTTCAAACATACCCATTTTTGCTTTCCGAGATAATGTTCTCGACTTCCACACATTCTTCAAGGCCCCCAGAATTTTCGCCCCCTCCCCCACCCTATGATCCACTTCCGCTTCCATGGTTCCATCCGCTGCCAGATCCACTCCCAGATATCTAAAACACTTCACTTCCTCCAGTTTTTCTCCATTCAAACTCACCTCCCAATTGACTTGACCCTCAACCCTACTGTACCTAATAACCTTGCTCTTATTCACATTTACTCTTAACTTTCTTCTTCCACACACTTTACCAAACTCAGTCACCAGCTTCTGCAGTTTCTCACATGAATCAGCCACCAGCGCTGTATCATCAGCGAACAACAACTGACTCACTTCCCAAGCTCTCTCATCCCCAACAGACTTCATACTTGCCCCTCTTTCCAAAACTCTTGCATTTACCTCCCTAACAACCCCATCCATAAACAAATTAAACAACCATGGAGACATCACACACCCCTGCCGCAAACCTACATTCACTGAGAACCAATCACTTTCCTCTCTTCCTACACGTACACATGCCTTACATCCTCGATAAAAACTTTTCACTGCTTCTAACAACTTTCCTCCCACACCAAGACACGGTGACTGGTCTACCCCCAGGATTGCCCACCTCACACAAGCCTCGCTAAAGTGACGGCTCCACCACTTCACTTGCTGGAACCCTCATCGCATGACCGTCACTCACCATCACAACCCAGCAAAAAAATGGATGTGTGTGGATGTAACCAAGATGTGAAGACCCTTACTGGAAAAACAATCACTCTTGAAGTAGAACCTTCAGACACAATTGAAAATGTGAAGGAAAATAGTGAAATTGGAAAAAAATGTAGCTTTGACATTGAAGCTTATTGATACAGTGGTTAAATTGATGAGAACTGCTATTGACGTTTGTGTAAATGAATTATACATTTCCTTTTTTCCATAGCCAGAGGTTGAACCATTATGTGACATTCATTTTTTTCCATTCATTTCAAGCTAGAAGTTTCAGTTTTCTAAATTGTTTCTTACATTTTTCATATGTATATATATGTATGTGTGTGTGTGTGTATATGTGCGTATGTATGTGTATGTGTGTGTAAGTGTATATGTATATATATATGTATATTATCCCTGGGGATAGGGGTGAAAGAATACTTCCCACGTATTCCTCGCGTGTCGTAGAAAGCGACTAGAGGGGACGGGAGCGGGGGGCCAGAAATCCTCCCCTCCTTGTATTAACTTTCTAAAATGGGAAACAGAAGAAGGAGTCACGCGGGGAGTGCTCATCCTCCTCGAAGGCTCAGAGTGGGGTGCCTAAATGTGTGTGGATGTAACCAAGATGTGAAAAAAGGAGAGATAGGTAGTATGTTTGAGGAAAGGAACCTGGATGTTTTGGCTCTGAGTGAAACGAAGCTCAAGGGTAAAGGGGAAGAGTGGTTTGGGAATGTCTGGGGAGTAAAGTCAGGGGTTAGTGAGAGGACAAGAGCAAGGGAAGGAGTAGCAATACTCCTGAAACAGGAGTTGTGGGAGTATGTGATAGAGTGTAAGAAAGTAAATTCTCGATTAATATGGGTAAAACTGAAAGTTGATGGAGAGAGGTGGGTGATTATTGGTGCATATGCACCTGGGCATGAGAAGAAAGATCAAGAGAGGCAAGTGTTTTGGGAGCAGCTGAATGAGTGTGTTAGTGGTTTTGATGCACGAGACCGGGTTATAGTGATGGGTGATTTGAATGCAAAGGTGAGTAATGTGGCAGTTGAGGGAATAATTGGTATACATGGGGTGTTCAGTGTTGTAAATGGAAATGGTGAAGAGCTTGTAGATTTATGTGCTGAAAAAGGACTGATGATTGGGAATACCTGGTTTAAAAAGCGAGATATACATAAGTATACTTATGTAAGTAGGAGAGATGGCCAGAGAGCGTTATTGGATTACGTGTTAATTGACAGGCGTGCGAAAGAGAGACTTTTGGATGTTAATGTGCTGAGAGGTGCAACTGGAGGGATGTCTGATCATTATCTTGTGGAGGCTAAGGTGAAGATCTGTATGGGTTTTCAGAAAAGAAGAGTGAATGTTGGGGTGAAGAGGGTGGTGAGAGTAAGTGAGCTTGAGAAGGAGACCTGTGTGAGGAAGTACCAGGAGAGACTGAGTACAGAATGGAAAAAGGTGAGAACAATGGAAGCAAGGGGAGTGGGGGAGGAATGGGATGTATTTAGGGAATCAGTGATGGATTGCGCAAATGATGCTTGTGGCATGAGAAGAGTGGGAGGTGGGTTGATTAGAAAGGGTAGTGAGTGGTGGGATGAAGAAGTAAGAGTATTAGTGAAAGAGAAGAGAGAGGCATTTGGACGATTTTTGCAGGGAAAAAATGCAATTGAGTGGGAGATGTATAAAAGAAAGAGACAGGAGGTCAAGAGAAAGGTGCAAGAGGTGAAAAAAAGGTCAAATGAGAGTTGGGGTGAGAGAGTATCATTAAATTTTAGGGAGAATAAAAAGATGTTCTGGAAGGAGGTAAATAAAGTGCGTAAGACAAGGGAGCAAATGGGAACTTCAGTGAAGGGCGCAAATGAGGAGGTGATAACAAGTAGTGGTGATGTGAGAAGGAGATGGAGTGAGTATTTTGAAGGTTTGTTGAATGTGTTTGATGATAGAGTGGCAGATATAGGGTGTTTTGCTCGAGGTGGTGTGCAAAGTGAGAGGGTTAGGGAATTATATAAGATTATTAGTGAAAGAGAAGAGAGAGGCATTTGGACGATTTTTTAGACGATAGTTTTTTTAGACGTCTTCAGAAATGCTGGTGTACCTGTCGACTTTGAAGAACACTATCTAACAGAGTTGTATGGAAGGAAGTCAGATAGTCTGGATGATGTTGTGGAAAGTATCCGACGCAATGGGATTTGTCTGAAAGGCATTTTGGCCACCCCTGACCATAGCTCTGATGGAGAACTCAAGACCCTCTATATGAAGCTAAGAGATGAACTGGATCTGTTTGCCAATGTTGTTCATGTCAAGTCCTTGAATGGTCTCAGCGTTCGACATAAGAATGTGGATATGGTTGTCATTCGTGAGCAGACAGAAGGTGAATACTCTGCTCTTGAACATGAGAGTGTAGCAGGAGTTGTTGAATGTCTCAAGATCATGACCCGTGAGAAGTGCCGACGCATTGCCAAGTTTGCCTTTGATTATGCTACAAAATATGAACGAAAGAGGGTAACAGCTGTTCATAAGGCTAATATCATGAAGCTTGGTGATGGACTATTTCTCAGACAGTGTGAAGAGGTGGCTGCAATGTACCCTCATATAGAATTTAGCAATATGATCATCGACAACTGCACAATGCAGCTGGTGTCCAACCCTCATGAGTTTGATGTGTTGGTACTCCCCAACCTTTATGGTAACATTGTGGATAATCTTGCTGCTGGTCTGGTGGGTGGTGCAGGTGTGGTTGCTGGAGCTTCATATTCCAGCAATGCTGTTGTATTTGAGCCAGGAGCACGTCATACGTTTAGTGAAGCTGTGGGTAAGAATGTAGCCAATCCAACTGCAATGCTTTTAGCTTCTGCAAACTTGCTGAATCATATTAATCTCCAATACTATGGGGACTTGATAAAAAGTGCTGTTGATCGTGTTATTCGAGTTGGAAGGGTACGGACCAAGGATATGGGAGGCCATTCAACAACCTTTGACTTTTCTCAGGCTGTTATTGCCAGCTTGAATTACTGAAAATGCAGGAAATTTCACATTTTCAAATGTCTAATATGAACTTATGATCCTGAAGATTTAATGAAGTTGGTAGTATTAGCCCCATTTAGTGAAAAATTTCATCCCAGATATCATATCCATTTCATCCTTCATGTACAGGCAATAGAATCTTTGATATATCACAATTATTAAGCCATGTCAACCTATAGTTGTTTTACTGCAGATTTAATTTCCTAGATAAAAGTGAATTTATCCCTGGGGATAGGGGTGAAAGAATACTTCCCACGTATTCCCTGCGTGTCGTAGAAGGCGACTAAAAGGGAAGGGAGCGGGGGGCTGGAAATCCTCCCCTCTCGTTTTTTTTTAATTTTCCAAAAGAAGGGACAGAGAAGGGGGCCATTTGAGGATATTCCCTCAAAGGTCCAGTCCTTTGTTCTTAACGCAACCTCGCTAATGCGGGAAATGGCGAATAGTATGAAAGATATATATATATATATATATATATATATATATATATATATATATATATATATATATATATATATATATATATATATATATATATATAAGATTATTAGAGAAAGAGAAGAGAGAGGCATTTGGACGATTTTAGGAGGGAAAAAATGCAATTGAGTGGGAGATCTTATATATATATATATATATATATATATATATATATATATATATATATATATATATATATATATATATTTTTTTTTTATTATACTTTGTCGCTGTCTCCCGCGTTTGCGAGGTAGCGCAAGGAAACAGACGAAAGAAATGGCCCCCCCCCCCCCAATACACATGTATATATATACGTCCACACACGCAAATATACATACCTACACAGCTTTCCATGGTTTACCCCAGACGCTTCACATGCCTTGATTCAATCCACTGACAGCACGTCAACCCCGGTATACCACATCGCTCCAATTCACTCTATTCCTTGCCCTCCTTTCACCCTCCTGCATGTTCAGGCCCCGATCACACAAAATCTTTTTCACTCCATCTTTCCACCTCCAATTTGGTCTCCCTCTTCTCCTTGTTCCCTCCACCTCCGACACATATATCCTCTTGGTCAATCTTTCCTCACTCATCCTCTCCATGTGCCCAAACCACTTCAAAAAACCCTCTTCTGCTCTCTCAACCACGCTCTTTTTATTTCCACACATCTCTCTTACCCTTACGTTACTCACTCGATCAAACCACCTCACACCACACATTGTTCTCAAACATCTCATTTCCAGCACATCCATCCTCCTGCGCACAACTCTATCCATAGCCCACGCCTCGCAACCATACAACATTGTTGGAACCACTATTCCTTCAAACATACCCATTTTTGCTTTCCGAGATAATGTTCTCGACTTCCACACATTCTTCAAGGCCCCCAGAATTTTCGCCCCCTCCCCCACCCTATGATCCACTTCCGCTTCCATGGTTCCATCCGCTGCCAGATCCACTCCCAGATATCTAAAACACTTCACTTCTCCAGATTTTCTCCATTCAAACTCACCTCCCAATTGACTTGACCCTCAACCCTACTGTACCTAATAACCTTGCTCTTATTCACATTTACTCTTAACTTTCTTCTTCCACACACTTTACCAAACTCAGTCACCAGTTTCTGCAGTTTCTCACATGAATCAGCCACCAGCGCTGTATCATCAGCGAACAACAACTGACTCACTTCCCAAGCTTTCTCATCCCCAACAGACTTCATACTTGCCCCTCTTTCCAAAACTCTTGCATTTACCTCCCTAACAACCCCATCCATAAACAAATTAAACAACCATGGAGACATCACGCACCCCTGCCGCAAACCTACATTCACTGAGAACCAATCACTTTCCTCTCTTCCTACACGTACACATGCCTTACATCCTCGATAAAAACTTTTCACTGCTTCTAACAACTTTCCTCCCACACCATATATTCTTAATACCTTCCAAAGAGCATCTCTATCAACTCTATCATATGCCTTCTCCAGATCCATAAATGCTACATACAAATTCATTTGCTTCTCTAAGTATTTCTCACATACATTCTTCAGAGCAAAAACCTGATCCACACATCCTGTACCACTTCTGAAACCACACTGCTCTTCCCCAATCTGATGCTCTGTACATGCCTTCACCCTCTCAATCAATACCCTCCCATATAATTTACCAGGAATACTCAACAAACTTATACCTCTGTAATTTGAGCAGTCACTCTTATCCCCTTTGCCTTTGTACAATGGCACTATGCACGCATTCCGCCAATCCTCAGGCACCTCACCATATATATATATATATATATATATATATATATATATATATATATATATATATATATATATATATATATATATATATATATATATATATATATATATATATATATATCTATATATATATATATATATTTATATACATATATATATATATATGTAAGAGTGAGTGCTCAAATTACAGAGGTATAAGTTAGTTGAGTATTCCTGGCAAATTATATGGGAGGGTATTCATTGAGAGGGTGAAGGCATGTACAGAGCATCAGATTGGGGAAGAGCAGTGTGGTTTCAGAAGTGGTAGAGGATGTGTGGATCAGGTGTTTGCTTTGGAGAAAATATGTGAGAAATACTTAGAAAAGGAAATGGATTTGTATGTAGCATTTATGGATCTGGAGAAGGCATATGATAGAGTTGATAGAGATGCTCTGTGGAAGGTATTAAGAATATATGTTGTAGGAGGCAAGTTGTAAGAAGCAGTGAAAATTTTTTATCGAGGATGTAAGGCATGTGTACGTGTAGGAAGAGAGGAAAGTGATTGGTTCTCAGTGAATGTAGGTTTGCGGCAGGGGTGTGTGGTGTCTCCATGGTTGTTTAATTTGTTTATGGATGGGGTTGTTAGGGAGGTGAATGCAAGTTTTGGAAAGAGGGGCAAGTATGAAGTCTGTTGGGGATGAGAGAGCTTGGGAAGTGAGTCAGTTTTTGTTCGCTGATGGTACAGCGCTGGTGGCTGATTCATTTGAGAAACTGCAGAAGCTGGTGACTGAATTTGGTAAAGTGTGTGAAAGAAGAAAGTTAAGGGTAAATGTGAATAAGAACAAGGTTATTAGGTACAGTAGGGTTGAGGGTCAAGTCAATTGGGAGGTGAGTTTGAATGGAGAAAAACTGGAGGAAGTGAAGTGTTTTAGATATCTGGGAGTGGATCTGGCAGCGGATGGAAACATGGAAGCGGAAGTGGATCATAGGGTGGGGGAGGGGGCGAAAATTCTGGGAGCCTTGAAGAATGTGTGGAAGTCGAGAACATTATCTCGGAAAGCAAAAATGGGTATGTTTGAAGGAATAGTGGTTCCAACAATGTTGTATGGTTGCGAGGCGTGGACTATGGATAGAGTTGTGCGCAGGAGGATGGATGTGCTGGAAATGAGATGTTTGAGGACAATGTGTGGTGTGAGGTGGTTTGATCGAGTAAGTAACGTAAGGGTAAGAGAGATGTGTGGAAATAGAAAGAGCGTGGTTGAGAGAGCAGAAGAGGGTGTTTTGAAATGGTTTGGTCACATGGAGAGAATGAGTGAGGAAAGATTGACCAAGAGGATATTTGTGTCGGAGGTGGAGGGAACGAGGAGAAGAGGGAGACCAAATTGGAGGTGGAAAGATGGAGTGAAAAAGATTTTGTATGATCGGGGCCTGAACATGCAGGAGGGTGAAAGGAGGGCAAGGAATAGAGTGAATTGGAGCGATGTGGTATACCGGGGTTGACGTGCTGTCAGTGGATTGAATCAAGGCATGTGAAGCGTCTGGGGTAAACCATGGAAAGCTGTGTAGGTATGTATATTTGCGTGTGTGGACGTATGTATATACATGTGTATGGGGGTGGGTTGGGCCATTTCTTTCGTCTGTTTCCTTGCGCTACCTCGCAAACGCGGGAGACAGCGACAAAAAAAAAAAAAAAAATATATATATATATATATATATATATATATATATATATATATATATATATATATATATATATATATATATATATATATATATTGTTGACTGGTTGGTAAGGATATTTAATATATGTATGACTCATGGTGAGGTGCCTGGGGATTGGCGGAATGCGTGCATAGTGCCATTGTACAATGCAAAGGGGATAAGAGTGAGTGCTCAAATTACAGAGGTATAAGTTTGTTGAGTATTCCTGGCAAATTATATGGGAGGGTATTGATTGAGAGGGTGAAGGCATGTACAGAGCATCAGATTGGGGAAGAGCAGTGTGGTTTCAGAAGTGGTAGAGGATGTGTGGATCAGGTGTTTGCTTTGAAGAATGTATGTGAGAAATACTTAGAAAAGCAAATGGATTTGTATGTAACATTTATGGATCTGGAGAAGGCATATGATAGAGTTGATAGAGATGCTCTGTGGAAGGTATTAAGAATATATGGTGTGGGAGGCAAGTTGTTAGAAGCAGTGAAATGTTTTTATCGATGATGTAAGGCATGTGTACGTGTGGGAATAGAGGAAAGTGATTGGTTCTCAGTGAATATAGGTTTGCGGCAGGGGTGTGTGATGTCTCCATGGTTGTTTAATTTGTTTATGGATGGGGTTGTTAGGGAGGTAAATGCAAGAGTTTTGGAAAGAGGGGCAAGTATGAAGTCTGTTGGGGATGAGAGAGCTTGGGAAGTGAGTCAGTTGTTGTTCGCTGATGATACAGCGCTGGTGGCTGATTCATGTGAGAAAATGCAGAAGCTGGTGACTGAGTTTGGTAAAGTGTGTGAAAGAAGAAAGTTAAGAGTAAATGTGAATAAGAGCAAGGTTATTAGGTACAGTAGGGTTGAGGGTCAATTCAATTGGGAGGTGAGTTTGAATGGAAAGAAACTGGAGGAAGTGAAGTGTTTTAGATATCTGGGAGTGGATCTGGCTGCGGATGGAACTATGGAAGCGGAAGTGGATCATAGGGTGGGGGAGGGGGCGAAAATTCTGGGAGCCTTGAAGAATGTGTGGAAGTCGAGAACATTATCTCGGAAAGCAAAAATGGGTATGTTTGAAGGAATAGTGGTTCCAACAATGTTGTATGGTTGCGAGGCGTGGACTATGGATAGAGTTGTGCGCAGGAGGATGGATGTGCTGGAAATTAGATGTTTGAGGACAAT
Organism: Panulirus ornatus; assembly: GCF_036320965.1. NCBI lineage: Eukaryota > Metazoa > Arthropoda > Malacostraca > Decapoda > Palinuridae > Panulirus > Panulirus ornatus. Next base: position 207,511 of record NC_092267.1, read on the forward strand.
GTGTGTTGTGAGGTGGTTTGATCGAGTGAGTAACGTAAGGGTTAGAGAGATGTGTGGAAATAAAAAGAGCGTGGTTGAGAGAGCAGAAGAGGGTGTTTTGAAATGGTTTGGTCACATGGAGAGAATTAGTGAGGAAAGATTGACCAAGAGGATATATGTGTCGGAGGTGGAGGGAACGAGGAGAAGAGGGAGACCAAATTGGAGGTGGAAAGATGGAGTGAAAAAGATTTTGTGTGATCGGGGCCTGAACATGCAGGAGGGTGAAAGGAGGGCAAGGAATAGAGTGAATTGGAGCGATGTGGTATACCGGGGTTGACGTGCTGTCAGTGGATTGAATCAAGGCATGTGTATGGGGGTGGGTTGGGCCATTTCTTTCGTCTGTTTCCTTGCGCTACCTCGCAAACGCCGGAGACAGCGACAAAGAAAAAAAAAAAAAAAAATATATATATATATATATATATATATATATATATATATATATATATATATATATATATATATATATATATATATATATATATATATATATATATATATATATATATATATATATAAGATTATTAGTGAAAGAGAAGAGAGAGGCATTTGGCCGATTTTTGCAGGGAAAAAATGCAATTGAGTGGGAGATGTATAAAAGAAAGAGACAGGAGGTCAAGAAAAAGGTGCAAGAGGTGAAAAAGAGGGCAAATGAGAGTTGGGTGAGAGAGTATCATTAAATTTTAGGGAGAATAAAAAGATGTTCTGGAACATTATCTCGGAAAGCAAAAATGGGTATGTTTGAAGGAATAGTGGTTCCAACAATGTCTCATGGTTGCGAGGCATGGGCTATGGATAGAGTTGTGCGTAGGAGGGTGGATGTTCTGGAAATGAGATGTTTGAGGACAATGTATGGTGTGAGGTGGTTTGATGGAGTAAGTAATGTAAGGGTAAGAGAGATGTATGGAAATAAAAAGAGCGTGGTTGAGAGAGCAGAAGGGGGTGTTTTGAAATGGTTTGGGCACATGGAGAGAATGAGTGAGGAAAGATTGACCAAGAGGATATATGTGGCGGAGGTGGAGGGAACGAGGAGAAGTGGGAGACCAAATTGGAGGTAGAAAGATGGAGTGAAAAAGATTTTGAATGATCGGGGCCTGAACATGCCAAAGGCGGGTAAGGAATAAAGTGAATTGGATCGATGTGGTATATCGGGGTCGACGTGCTGTCAATGGATTGAATCAGGGCATGTGAAGCGTCTGGGGTAAACCATGGAAAGTTGTGTGGGGCCTGGATGTGGAAATGGAGCTGTGGTTTCGGGTATTATTACATGACAGCTAGAGACTGAGTGTGAACGAATGGGGCCTTTATTGTCTTTTCCTAGAGTTACCACGCACACATGAGGGGGGAGGGGGATGGTATTCCATGTGTGGCGACGTGGCGATAGGAATAAATAAAGGCAGACAGTATGAATTATGTACGTGTGTATGTATGTATATATCTGTATGTGTATATATATGTGTACATTGAGATGTATAGGTATGTATATTTGGGTGTGTGGACGTGTATGTATATACATGTGTATGGGGGTGGGTTGGGCCACTTCTTTCGTCTGTTTCCTTGCGCTACCTCGCAAACGCGGGATACGGCGACAAAGGAAAATGAATATATATATATATATATATATATATATATATATATATATATATATATATATATATATATATATATATATATATATATATATATATATATATATGAAGTTATTATTCCGAATAAGAATTTATATCACCTACGTACAAATGAATATGTATGCCCCATTGATTCATGCACAAATAACGTCAGACTAGCGTGCAGTATAGGCAATGTTGTCACAGGATGTAAGATTAGATTAGTAAATACGTGAGTGAATACAGATTTCAGTGGAGAGAAAAGGAGAACATGGCAGTTACCTTCAAGCAAAGTTATACTCCAGACCCTTCTTAATGAGATAACCGAAACAAATTTGTATGCAAGAGACATTTGTTTTCCAAGCCACACTTTGACTTCAATCCAACACCAACAGTTGAAGTAAGTAATTACTCGCGTCCAGCTCACCCCTCGACGTAACTAACCATGGCTCGAGGTATGTCTGTTTTGCTGGATATTTGTGCTTGCATCGGTACCTCAGCACCCGACCATGATAAATGCATTTGGCAGAGTGTACACTCGTATGCAAAAGTCGTGGGACATGCGAGAGATCTTGGCTCGTACGTAGCCGATGGCGTGACGAGCCCTCTGCCTCTACATACCGAGACGTTGAGTGCTGCTTCGGTCATTCCACTCGCAAGACGTATGTCCGAGACCGTATATATCAAAACACTGATAAATTCAGATGTGCTCTGGGTATGCAGATGTCAGCATTCTCTGTGATGTGATTGACAATGACGTGAACAGAGTACCAGCAAAGGTCTTACGTTTGACGGAAGTGGCCACCTGTTTGGTCGTAACGGACGAATCATCAGCCATATCTCCCAGCTGTAGAATCATGGCATTTGAATATAGTACCTGACCCATCATGGAGATTTAACACTAACGAGCAATATTGACAACTGACCACTGTGGATAATGGTACACCACACTGTCTCAAAGAGTTGAAAGCCTCCAGCTCCATTCGGGAGTAGATCTTCAGCGTGTTGGCCATTATGCATGAATGATGCCAGCTTCTAGCAGCAATATTATCTCAGAGGTGGACTGTGATCGATGACCCACCGTCTTGGAGGGGGAACATACCTGCCCTGATGTTTCCAACTTCCTTTCTTGTCTTTTCTGTCTGTCACTATCTTTGTGTCTTTTAATCTAAATACTTTTTTCCCCTGGCTGCTCTCTCTCTCTCTCTCTCTCTCTCTCTCTCTCTCTCTCTCTCTCTCTCTCTCTCTCTCTCTCTCTCTCTCTCTCTCTCTCTCTCTCTCTCTCTCTCTCTCTCTCTCTCTCTCTCTCTCTCTCTCAAGCACAAGACGTAGAATTTATTCCATCTCTGTAATGAGTCCAGCCCGGTTCATCCCTTTCTTGTACGTGGCCTGGTTCTCCGTCGGACCCGACGGCCTTTGAGCTGCGTCAGCCGACGGACGGCGGGATTCCGCTCCACGGATATTGGTCCGGGACGGCTTCCTGTGGAGCCCTCCTGCCTCCCACCCCTCCTTCCCACTCCCAGAGGGTGACCGATTCTTACCACCTCACACAAGACTTATTTGCTTTGGAGAAGAATACGCCAAGGGTACACGATGGGGATGCTGGTTTGTGGGTGAATAGGTCAGGGGTACGAATGATACTACTTATGAGGAGAACAGATCAGGGGGTAAATGATAATGCTGTCTACTGAGTCGTATCTTGCCTGTTACCACTTCCCCATTTACCCCCTTCACCGATACTTTCATTTGGTCTCTTGTTTTTCTCGTGGCATTAACTTGCTTCCAAAATACTTTCTTATTCTCCCTGAAGTTTGCTGATACTCTCGCACTCCAACTCTCATTTGCTCTTTTTTTCAGCCTCTGCACCTTCCTCTTGGTTTCCTGACGCTTTTTATTGTTCATCTCCCAGTCACTTGCTCTCCTTCCTCGCAGATAACACCCTTACAACTCTCTTTTCTCTCTCTAGTATTTCCTCATACCACCGCTCACTAACCTTTGTATACCTGCGCACCTCCCACCTTACGCATGCTACGCACTTCTCTCGCACATATATACACAGTGCATCGCTAAACACCTCCCATTCCTCGCCTACTGGCTTAGCTTCATTACACTCATTCCTCACCTACTGGCTTAGCTTCATTACACTCACCTTTTGCCATTATACACTCAGTCTCTCCTGCTATCTCTCCTCACAGTCCTCTGTCCTAAGCTCAGTCCCTTTCATCCTCTTCGCACAGCCCGTGGAGACCTTCCCCCCTGGCCTCCACCAAGTAATGATCTGACGTCCCGCTAGATTTCCCCTCTCATCTCATCATCAAAGTGTCTTTCCTATGCACGTTTGGCTATTAGTAAATGATTCAATAATGCTTCCTTACCACCTTCCTTACCACCTTCCTCACCTTTATATACTTTTCTTTATTTTCCAAAAGAAGGAACAGAGAAGGGGGCCAAGTGAGTATATTCCCTCAAAGGCCCAGTCCTCTGTTCTTAACGCTACCTCGCTAACGCGGGAAATGGTGAATAGTATGAAAGAAATATATATATATATATATATATATATATATATATATATATATATATATATATATATATATATATATATATATATATATATATATATATATATATATATATATATATATATACATTTATATATATGTAACTAGCTAGCTAGATAGATATTTAGAGAATTTGAAACATATAGCTGTAAAAATCGTTTTGATACGTTTGGTTCAATAGTGGATACATGTTAACTGGAAATTCACTTGACGTGGATCTTTGTGGCCAACTTTCCCTCTGGCAACTTTAATTCCTCGAAGGTCGTTATGATCTGTATTTTTTTTTATTGATTCGTTTGAATGAAATTTTATGACTTTGGGAAATGAAATCCGACCCTGGGATCTTAGAAAAGAAAATAGTTTAGAAGCATAAGTAAGCCCGCAGTAAAATCTATGACCACCAAAATATTGAATGTTTGACAGCTTAGAAAAAATATCTGATGTGTGTGTGTGTGTGTGTGTGTGTGTGTGTGTGTGTGTGTGTGTGTGTGTGTGTGTGTGTGTGTGTGTGTGTGTATATGTGTGTGTGTGTGTGTGTGTGTGTGTGTGTGTGTGTGTGTGTGTGTGTGTGTGTGTATATATATGTGTGTGTGTGTGTGTGTGTGTGTGTGTGTGTGTGTGTGTGTGTGTGTGTGTGTGCGTGTGTGTGTGTGTGTGTGTGTGTGTGTGTGTGTGTGTGTGTGTGTTTGTGTGTTGTTGCTGAGGGAGACTGGGAGGTTACAGGTGGAGAAAGACTTGGTGCTTTTTTTTCTTACCTTTGGTGGGGTGAGTTCTGGAGAGAGAGAGAGAGAGAGAGAGAGAGAGAGAGAGAGAGAGAGAGAGAGAGAGAGAGAGAG
>NC_092267.1:1170373-1213923 GCF_036320965.1 Panulirus ornatus
AAAATTACATGCATTTTTTTGTCATTACTCGTAACAGATCTTAAAAACAAGCGTTATCCATTTTCACATCGTGTAATATTGTTTTGAAAGCTGTATTCACATATATTTACTGGTACTAGATAATCTTAAAAGCAAAGATTGTTCATTTTCAAATCCAAGAAATACAATTACTCATTTTTTATGTGCTGTGTTGATTGAAAAAAAAATTCCCTGAAAAATTCCCTGCCATATTTTGTCATTGATCGTATTAGATCTTAAAATCGAACATTTTCCTTTTTTACAACGCCTAAACAAAGCTGTACTGATATCTATTTAGAAAGTAGATTTCCCTACCTCTTTTTTTTTTCTCATTAGCTGTAATAGATAATCTTAAAAACAAAGATTCTTAGTTTTAACATCATAAAAAAACGATATTTTTCAGAGCTGTATTGATCGAAATAAAAATTTCCATGAAAAATTCCCTGCCATTTTCACATCGTATAAGCTGTACGAAAATCTATTTAGAAAGTATATTTTCATCATTAATCAATTCCCTACAATTTTTTTTCTTTTGATAATCTTAAAAACAAAGGTTCTTTATTTTCTTATCCTAGATATACCATTCCTCATGTTTTAAGAGCTTTATTGATCGAAAAAAGATTTCCCTGAAAAATTGCCATTTTTTGTCATTGCTCGTAACGGAAGATCTTAAAAACGAACATTCTCCATTCTCTATCGTTAGCTGTATTGAAATCTATTTAGAAAGTATATTTTATCCCTAAAGAATTTCCTACTTCTTTTTCTTTCTCTTTACTGGTAATAGATAATCTTAAAAATAAAAATTCTTCATTTTTATATGAGAAAAAAACGATTTCTCATATTTTGATCGAAAAAAAATCCTGAAAAATTCCCTGCATTTTTTGTCATTACTCGTAACAGATCTTAAAAACGAGCATTCTGTATTTTTACATCTTTTAATAGTGTTTAGAAAACTGTATCAATTTAGAAAGTATATCTTATCCTTATAAATTCCGTACAATTTTTTTTCTCTTTAGCGGTAAAAAACAAAGATTCTTCATTTTCATATCCTAGAAAAACGATTCATCATGGTTTTAGGAGCTGTATTGATGGATAAATAATTTCCCTTAAAACATACCCTGCCATTTTTTGTTATTGCTCGTATTCTCTTTTTTTTACATCGTCTAATTCACTTATTGAATTGTAATGAAGTCTATTTAGATAGTATATTTTATCCCTAAAGATTTCCCTACCTCTTTCTTTCTCTTTAGCGGTAATAGATAAACTTAAAAACAAAGATTCTTCATTTTAACATCATAAAAAAACGGTTCCCCATGTTTTCAGAGCTGTATTGATCGAAAAAAAATTTCACTGGAAAATTCCCAACCATTTTTTGTCATTACTGGTAACAGATTTTAAAAACGAACATTCTCCATTTTTATATCTTTTAATACTATTTATAAAGCATTATTGAAGTCATTATTGAAATATATGTTTTTTCCCTAAAGAATTCCCTACCTCTTTTTCTTTCTCTTTACCGGTGTAAGATAATCTTAGATATTCTTCATTTTTATATAAGAAAAACGATTCCTCATGTTTTAAGAGCTCGAATGATCGAAAAAAAAATTTCCCCGAAAAATTCCCTGCCATTTTTTGTCATTACTCGTAACGGAAGATCTTCGAAACGAACATTCTCCATTTTTACATCATACTTTCTAAATAGATTTCAATACAGCTTTCTAAAGCTGTATTGAAATCTATTTAGAAAGTATATTCTATCATTAAAGAATTCCCAACCTTTTTTCTTTCTCTTTAGTGATGAGATGATCTTCAAAATAAAGATTCTTCATTTTCATATCCTAGACCAACGATTCCTTGTTTTAAGATCTGTATTGATTGAAAAAAAATTTCTGAAAAATTTCCTGCCATTTTTTTGTCATTACTCTTAACAGATCTTAAAAACGAACATTCTTCATTTTATATCGTTAAATAGTATTAAGAAAGCTGTATTAAAATCAATTTAGTAAGTATATCTTACCCCTTAAAAAATTCTCTATCTCTTTTTCTTTCTCTTCAGCGGTAATAATAAATAAAGATTCTTCATTTTTATATCATAGAAAAACGATTCCTCATGTTTTAAGATCGAAGAAAAAGATCCTGAAAAATTCCTCATTTCTTTAGAGCTGTATTTTTTGCCATTACTTGTGAGAGATCTTAAAATCAAACATTCTATATTTTCACGTATAATAGTATTTAGAAAGCTATATTGATATCTATTTAGAAAGTATATTTTCATCCTTTAGAATTTTTTTTCTCTCGATACTCTTAAAAACAAAGATTCTTTATTTTCATGTCCTAGAAAAACCATTCTTCATGTTTCAAGGGCTTTATTGATGGAATAAAAGATTTCCCTGAAAAATCCCCTGCCATTTTTTGTCACTGCTCGTAACGGAATATCTTAAAAACGATCATTCTCCATTTTCTATCGTTAAATAGTGTTAAGAAAGCTGTATTGAAATCTATTTAGAAAGTATTTTTACCCTGAAAGATTTTCCTACCTCTTTCTCTTTCTCTTTAGTGGTAATAGACAATTTTAAGAATAAATATTCTTCATTTTTATGTCATAGAAAACCGATTTCTCATATTTTAAGAGCTGTATTGATCGAAAAAAAATCCTAAAAAATTCTTTACATTTTTTGTCATTACTCGTAACAGATCTTAAAAAACGAGCATTCTCCATTTTTATTTCGTTTAATAGTGTTTAGAAAGCTGTATTGTAATCAATTCAGAAAGTATAATTTATCCTTATAAATTACGTACATTTTTTTTGTCTTCAGCGGTAATAGATAATCTTAAAAACAAAGATTCTTCATTTTCATATCCTTGAAAAACGATTCCTTATGTTTTAGGAGCTGTATTGATCGAAAGAAAATTTCCCTGAAACATTCCCTGCCATTTTTTGTCATAGCTCGTATTAGATCTTGAAAACGAACATTCTCATTTTTTAAAAAGCTGTATTGAAATCTATTTAGAAAGTATATTTTATCTTTTCTCTTTAGCGGTAATAGATAATCTTAAAAACAGATTCTTCATTTTATCATCATCAGATCGAAAAAAAATTTTCTCTGAAAACTTCCTCGCCATTTTTTGTCATTCGTAACAGATCTTAGAAACGAAAATTTCCCATTTTTATATTTTTTAACAATATTTAGAAAGCATTATTGAAATTTATTTAGAATATATATCTTATCCCTTAAGAATTCTCTGCCTCTTTTTGTTTCTCTTTACCGGTATTAGATAATATTAATTTTCATATCATAGAAAAACGATTTATGTTTTAAGAACTGGAATGATCGAAAGAAAATTTCACTGAAAAATTCCTTGCCATTTTTTGTCATTACTCGTAACGGAAGATCTTAGAAACGAGCATTCTCCTTTTACATCGTTTAGAAAGCTGTATTGAAATCTATTTAGAAAGTATATTTCATCCTTTTTTTCTTTTTCTTTAGTGGTAAGAGATAATCTTCAAAATAAAGATTCTGCATTTTCATATCCTAGACTAACGATTCCTCATGATTTAAGATCTGTATTGATTGAAAAAAAATTTCCCTGAAAAATTTCCTGTCATTTTTTGTCATTACCCTTAATAGATCTTAAAAACGAACATTCTTCATTTTATATCGTTAGATAATGTTAAGAAAGCTGTATTGAAATCTATTTAGAAAGCAAATTTTACCCCTTAAAGATCCTCTACCTCTTTTTCTTTCTCTTTAGCGGTAAGAGATAATCATTAAAAAAGATTCCTCATTTTTATATCATAGAAAAACGATTCCTCATGTTTTAAGATCGGTATTAATCAAAGAAAAAAAATCCTGAAAAATTCCCTGCATTTTTTGTCATTACTCGTAGCAGCTCTTAAAAACAAGCATTCTCCATTTTTACATCGTTTAATTGTAATTAATTTCGAAAGTATATTTTATAAATTCCGTACAATTTTTCTTTCTTCATTTTAATATCCTAAAATGTTTTAGGAACTGTATTGATCGAAAAATTTTATCCCAGAAACATTCCCTACCATTTTTTGTTATTGCTCGTAACAGATCTTAAAAACGAACATTCTCCTTTTTTACATTGTCTAATAAGTTTAAAAAGCTGTATTGAAATCTATGTAGAAAGTATATTTTATCCCTACAGATTTCCCTACCTCTTTTTCTTTCTCTTTAGCGGTAATAGATAATCTTAAAAACAAAGATGCTTCATTTCAACATTATAAAAAAAACGTATTGATGAAAAAAAAAATTTCCCTGAAAAATTCCCTGCCATTTTCTGTCATTACTCGTAACATATCTAAAAAAAATGAATATTCTCCATTTATACATCATTTAATTTTCTTACAAAGCTCTATTGAAATCCATGTAGAAAGTATATTTCATCGCTAAGGATTTCCCGACCTGTTTTTCTTTCTCTTTATCGGTAATAGATTCCTAAAGTGTTGATCGAAAAAAAATTTTCCTGAAAAATTCCCTGCCATTTTTTGTCAGTTCTAGTAACAGATCTTAGAAATGAACATTCACCATAGTCATATTGTATAATACTGTTTAGAAAGCTGTATTGAAATCTATGTAGGAAGTATATATCATCCCTAAAGATTTTTCTACCTGTTTTTCTTTCTCTTTATCGGTAATAGATAATCTTAAAAAGAAAGATTCATTTTAATATATAAAAAAAACGATTTCTCATGTATTGATCGAAAAAAAAGATTTCCCTGAAAAATTCCGTTATTTTTTGTCATTTCTCGTAACAGATTAAGATCTGTTAACATCATCTTAAGAGAACAAACATTCTTCATTTAATAGTGTTTAGAGAGCTTTATTGAAATTATTTAAAAAGTATATTTTACCCCTAATGAATTCCCTACACATTTAATAGTGTAAAAGATTCTCCATTTTGATATAAAAAAAAAAACGATTCATTATGTTTTAGGGGCTGTATTAATCGATAAAAAAAAATTTCTCTGAAAAACTCCATGCATTTTTTTGTCATTACTCGTAACAAATCTTAAAAAAATTTCGCTGCCATTTTTGTCATTGCTCGTAACGAACATTCTCCACTTTCTATCGTTAAGCTGTATTGAAATCTACTTAGAAAGTATATTTTACCCCTAAAGAGTTTCTTACCTCTTTCTTTCTCTTTAGTGGTAATAGATAATCTTAAAAATAAATTCTTCATTTTTATATCATAGAAAAACGATTTTTCATAATTTGATCGAAAAAAAAATGAAAAATTCCCTGCATTTTTTGTCATTTAACAGATGTTAAAAATGAGCATTCTCCATTTTTACATCGTTTAAGTGTTTAGAAAGCTGTATTGTAATCAATTTAGAAAGTATACTTTATCATTATATATTTCGTACAATTTTTTTTTCTCTTTAGCGGTAATAGGTAATCTTAAAAACATCATAGATAAACAATTCTTCATGTTTTAGAAGCTGTATTGATCGAAAAATAATTTCCCTTAAACATTCTCTGCTATTTTTTGTCATTGCTCGTATTAGATCTTAGAAACGAACATTCCCCTTTTTTACATCGTCTAATAAATTTAAAAAGCTGTATTGGAATTTTTTGTCATTACTCGTAACAGATCTCAAAAACGAATATTCTCCATTTTTATATCTTTTAATAGTATTTAGAAAGAATTATTGAAATCTATTCAAAAAATATATTTTTTCCCTAAAGAATTCCTTACCGGTTTTAGATAATCTTAAATATTCTTCATTTTCATGTCATAGAAAAACGATTCCTCATGTTTAAAGAGCTGGAATGATAGAAAAATAAATTTCCCTGAAAAATTCCCCGTAACAAAAGATCTTAGAAACGAACATTCTCCATTTTTACATTGTTTAGAAAGCTGTATTAAAATCTATTTAGAAAGTATATTTCATCCTTAAAGAATTCCCCTTTTTTCTTTCTCTTTAGTGGTATTCTTCAATTTCATATCTTAGACATATCTTATGATTGAAAGAAAAATTTCCATTAAAAATTCCCTGCCATTTTTTGTCATTACTCTTCAACATTATGAAAATACCAACATTCTTCATTTTAAGTATTAAGAAAGCTGTATTAAAATTCATTTAGAAAGTATATTTTACCCCTAAAAATTCTCTTTTTCTTTCTCATTAGTAGTAATAGTTGTAAAAATATTCTTCATTTTTGTATCATAAAAACGATTCCCCATATTTTAAGATCTGTATTGATCGACGAAAAAAATCCTGAAAAATTCCCTGCATTTTTTGTCATTACTTGTAGCAGATCTTAAAAATGAGTATTCTCCATTTTTACATCGTTTAATTTAGAAAGTACAATTTTTCTTTCTTTAGCTGTAATCTTAAAAACAAAGATTCTTGATTTTCATATCGTAGGAAAACGATTCCTATGTTTCTATGAAACATTCCTTGCCATTTTTTGTCATTGATCGTATTAGATCTTAAAAACGAACATTCTCCTTTTTTATTACATCGCCTGATAAGTTTAAAAAGCTGTATTGAAATCTATTTAGAAAGTATATTTCATCCCGAAAGACTCTTCATTTTAACATCATAAAAAAAACGATTCCACATGTTTTCAGAGATGTATTGATCGAAAAAATAATTTCCCTGAAATCTATTTAGAATATACATTTTATCCCTTAAGAATTCCCTCCCTCTTTTTCTTTCTCTTTACCGGTGTTAGATAATCTTTAATTCTATTTGATTCTTCATTTTCATATACAAAAACGATTCCTCATTGATCGAAGAAGAAAATCCTGAAAAATTCCCTGCATTTTTTGTTATTACTCGTAGCAGATCTTAAAAACGAGCATTCTCCATTTTTACACCATTTAATTGTAATCAATTTCGAAAGTATATTTTATTATAAATTCCGTACAATTTTCCTTTCTTTAGCGGTAATAAATAATCTTGAAAACAGATTCTTCATTTTCATATCCTATTTCATATCATATTTCATGTCCTATTCCCAGAAACATTTTTTGCCATTTTTTGTCATTGCTCTTAACAGATCTTATAAGTTTAAAAGGCTGTATTGAAATCTATGTAGAAAGTATATTTTATCCCTAAAGACTTTCCTACCTCTTTTCCTTTCTCTTTAGCGGTAATGGATAATCTTAAAAACAAAGATTCTTCATTTTAACATCTTAAAAAAACGATTCTTCATGTTTTAAGAGCTCTGTATTGATGAAAAAAAAAATTTCCCTTAAAAATTCCTTGCCATTTTCTTTCATTACTTGTAACATCTTAAAAATGAACATTCTACATTTTTACATCGTTTTTTACAAAGCTGTATCTATAGGGGTAAAATATACTTTCTACATGTAGAAAGTATATTTTATCCCCAAAGATTTCCCGACCTGTTTTTCTTTCTCTTTAGCGGTAATAGATAATCTTGAAAAGAAAAATTCTTCATTCTAATATCATAGAAAAATGATTCCTCACGTGTTGATCGAATAAAAATTTTCCTGAAAAATTCACTGCCATTTTTTGTCATTTCTCGTAATAGATCGTAAACGAGCATTTTCCATTTGTATATCGTATGATACTGTTTAGAAACCTGTAATGAAATCTATGTAGAAAGTTTATTTCATCCCTAAAAATTTCCCTACCTGTTTTTCTTTCTTTAGCGGTAATAGATAATCTTAAAAACAAAGATTCTTCATTCTAATATAATAAAAAAAAACAATTTTTTTATGTTTTAAGAGCTGTATTGATCGAAGAAGAGATTTCCCTGAAAAATTCCCCGTTATTTTTTGTCATTTGTGATCTGTTAACATCATCTTAAGAGAACAAACATTCTTCATTTATACATCTTTTAAGTGTTTCGAAAGCTTTATTGAAGTCTATTTAAAAAGTATATTTTATCCTCAATGAATTGTAATCTTTCTCTTTCGTAGTAATAGATAATAGATTCTCCATTTGGCTTTCATAGAAAAACGATCGCTTATGTTTTAAGAGCTGTAATAATCGATAAAAGAAATTTCCCTGAAAAATCACATGCATTTTTTTGTCATTACTCGTAACATCTTAAAAACGAACGTTCTCCATTTTCACATCGCTGTATTGACATCTATTTACTGGTACTAGATAATCTTAAAAGCAAAGATTATTCATTTTCATATCCAAGAAATACGATTACTCATTTTTTATGAGCTGTATTCCCTGCCATATTTTGTCATTGTTCGTATTAGAACATTCTCCTTTTTTACATCGCCTAATAAGTTAAAAAGCTGTATTGAAAACTATTTAGAAAGTATATTTTCCCTTTTTTTTTCTCTTTAGTGGTAATAGATAACCTTAAAAACAAAGATTCTTCGTTTCAACATCATAAAAAAACGATTACTCATGTTTTCAGAGCTGTATTGATCGAAAGAAAAATTTTCATGAAAAATTCCCTGCCATTTTTTGTCATTACTCTTTTGATAGTATTTAGAAAGCAGTATTGAAATCTATTTAGAATATATATTTTATTCCTTAAGAATTCCCTATCCCTTTTTCTTTCTCTTTACCGGTATTAGATAATCTTAAATATTCTTCATTTTCATATCATAGAAAAACGATTCCTAATGTTTTAAAATCCTTATTGATCGAAGAAAAATTCCTGAAAAAATTCCCTGCATTTTTTTTGCCATTACTCGTAACAGATCTTAAAAACGAGCATTCTCCATTTTTACAACGTTTAATTGTAATCAATTTCGAAAGTATCCCGTACAATTTTTCTTTCTTTAGCGGTAATACATAATCTTAAAAACATTCTTCATTTTCATATCCTAGAATGTTTTAGGAGCTGTATTGATCGAAGAAAAATTTCCCTAAAACATTTCCTGCCATTTTTTGCCATTGCTCGTAACAGATCTTAAAACGAACATTTAAAAAGCTGTATTTAAATCTATGTAGAAAGTATATTGTATCCCTAAAGATTTCCCTACCTCTTTTTCTTTCTCTTTAGCGGGATGTGGATAATCTCAAAAGTAAAGATTCTTCATTTTAACATAAAAAAAAACGATTCTTCATGTTTTAAGAGCTGTATTAATGAAAAAAAATTTCCCTGAAAAATTCCCAGCCATTTTCTGTCATTACTCGTAACAGATCTTAAAAATGAACATTCTCCATTTTTACATCGTTTTTTGTTTTTACAAAGGTGTATCTTTAGGGATAAAGTATACTTTCTACATGGATTTCAATCCATGTAGAAAGTATATTAATCTTAAAAACAAAAATTTTCCTGAAAAATTCCCTGCAATTTTTTGTCATTTCTCGGAATAGATCGTATAATACTGTTTAGAAACCTGTAATGAAATCTGTGTAGAAAGTATATATCATCCCTAAAAATTTCCCTACCTATTTTTCTTTCTTTAGCGGTAATAGATAATCTTAAAAACAAAGATTCTTCATTTTAATATAATAAAATTTTTTTTTTATGTTTTAAGAGCTGTATTGATCGAAAAAGAGATTTCCCTAAAAAAATTCCCTGCTATTTTTTGTCATTTCTCGTAACAGATTAAGATCTGTTAACATCATCTTAAGAGAACAAACATTCTTCATTTATACGTCGTTTATATAGTGTTTCGAAAGCTTTATTGAAATCTATTTAGAAAGTATATTTTATCCTTAATGAATTCATTACAATCTTTTCTTTCTCTTTTTCATAGAAAAACGATCCTTATGTTTTAAAGATATTTCCCTGAAAAATTACATGCATTTTTTTGTCATTACTCGTAACAGATCTTAAAAACAAGCGTTATCCATTTTCACATCGTGTAATATTGTTTTGAAAGCTGTATTCACATATATTTACTGGTACTAGATAATCTTAAAAGCAAAGATTGTTCATTTTCAAATCCAAGAAATACAATTACTCATTTTTTATGTGCTGTGTTGATTGAAAAAAAAATTCCCTGAAAAATTCCCTGCCATATTTTGTCATTGATCGTATTAGATCTTAAAATCGAACATTTTCCTTTTTTACAACGCCTAAACAAAGCTGTACTGATATCTATTTAGAAAGTAGATTTCCCTACCTCTTTTTTTTTTCTCATTAGCTGTAATAGATAATCTTAAAAACAAAGATTCTTAGTTTTAACATCATAAAAAAACGATATTTTTCAGAGCTGTATTGATCGAAATAAAAATTTCCATGAAAAATTCCCTGCCATTTTCACATCGTATAAGCTGTACGAAAATCTATTTAGAAAGTATATTTTCATCATTAATCAATTCCCTACAATTTTTTTTCTTTTGATAATCTTAAAAACAAAGGTTCTTTATTTTCTTATCCTAGATATACCATTCCTCATGTTTTAAGAGCTTTATTGATCGAAAAAAGATTTCCCTGAAAAATTGCCATTTTTTGTCATTGCTCGTAACGGAAGATCTTAAAAACGAACATTCTCCATTCTCTATCGTTAGCTGTATTGAAATCTATTTAGAAAGTATATTTTATCCCTAAAGAATTTCCTACTTCTTTTTCTTTCTCTTTACTGGTAATAGATAATCTTAAAAATAAAAATTCTTCATTTTTATATGAGAAAAAAACGATTTCTCATATTTTGATCGAAAAAAAATCCTGAAAAATTCCCTGCATTTTTTGTCATTACTCGTAACAGATCTTAAAAACGAGCATTCTGTATTTTTACATCTTTTAATAGTGTTTAGAAAACTGTATCAATTTAGAAAGTATATCTTATCCTTATAAATTCCGTACAATTTTTTTTCTCTTTAGCGGTAAAAAACAAAGATTCTTCATTTTCATATCCTAGAAAAACGATTCATCATGGCTTTAGGAGCTGTATTGATGGATAAATAATTTCCCTTAAAACATACCCTGCCATTTTTTGTTATTGCTCGTATTCTCTTTTTTTTACATCGTCTAATTCACTTATTGAATTGTAATGAAGTCTATTTAGATAGTATATTTTATCCCTAAAGATTTCCCTACCTCTTTCTTTCTCTTTAGCGGTAATAGATAAACTTAAAAACAAAGATTCTTCATTTTAACATCATAAAAAAACGGTTCCCCATGTTTTCAGAGCTGTATTGATCGAAAAAAAATTTCACTGGAAAATTCCCAACCATTTTTTGTCATTACTGGTAACAGATTTTAAAAACGAACATTCTCCATTTTTATATCTTTTAATACTATTTATAAAGCATTATTGAAGTCATTATTGAAATATATGTTTTTTCCCTAAAGAATTCCCTACCTCTTTTTCTTTCTCTTTACCGGTGTAAGATAATCTTAGATATTCTTCATTTTTATATAAGAAAAACGATTCCTCATGTTTTAAGAGCTCGAATGATCGAAAAAAAAATTTCCCCGAAAAATTCCCTGCCATTTTTTGTCATTACTCGTAACGGAAGATCTTCGAAACGAACATTCTCCATTTTTACATCATACTTTCTAAATAGATTTCAATACAGCTTTCTAAAGCTGTATTGAAATCTATTTAGAAAGTATATTCTATCATTAAAGAATTCCCAACCTTTTTTCTTTCTCTTTAGTGATGAGATGATCTTCAAAATAAAGATTTTCACATCGCGTATAAGTGTTTTGAAAGCTGTATTGACATCTATTTACTGGTACTAGATAATCTTAAAAGCAAAGATTATTCATTTTCATATCCAAGAAATACGATTACTCATTTTTTATGAGCTGTATTGATTGAAAAAAAAGTCCCTGAAAAATTCCCTGCCATTTTTGTCATTGATCGTATTAGAACATTCTCCTTTTTTACATCGCCTAATAAGTTAAAAAGCTGTATTGAAAACTATTTAGAAAGTATATTTTCCCTTTTTTTTTCTCTTTAGTGGTAATAGATAACCTTAAAAACAAAGATTCTTCGTTTCAACATCATAAAAAAACGATTACTCATGTTTTCAGAGCTGTATTGATCGAAAGAAAAATTTTCATGAAAAATTCCCTGCCATTTTTTGTCATTACTCTTTTGATAGTATTTAGAAAGCAGTATTGAAATCTATTTAGAATATATATTTTATTCCTTAAGAATTCCCTATCCCTTTTTCTTTCTCTTTACCGGTATTAGATAATCTTAAATATTCTTCATTTTCATATCATAGAAAAACGATTCCTAATGTTTTAAAATCCTTATTGATCGAAGAAAAATTCCTGAAAAAATTCCCTGCATTTTTTTTGCCATTACTCGTAACAGATCTTAAAAACGAGCATTCTCCATTTTTACAACGTTTAATTGTAATCAATTTCGAAAGTATCCCGTACAATTTTTCTTTCTTTAGCGGTAATACATAATCTTAAAAACATTCTTCATTTTCATATCCTAGAATGTTTTAGGAGCTGTATTGATCGAAGAAAAATTTCCCTAAAACATTTCCTGCCATTTTTTGCCATTGCTCGTAACAGATCTTAAAACGAACATTTAAAAAGCTGTATTTAAATCTATGTAGAAAGTATATTGTATCCCTAAAGATTTCCCTACCTCTTTTTCTTTCTCTTTAGCGGGATGTGGATAATCTCAAAAGTAAAGATTCTTCATTTTAACATAAAAAAAACGATTCTTCATGTTTTAAGAGCTGTATTAATGAAAAAAAGTTTCCCTGAAAAATTCCCAGCCATTTTCTGTCATTACTCGTAACAGATCTTAAAAATGAACATTCTCCATTTTTACATCGTTTTTTGTTTTTACAAAGGTGTATCTTTAGGGATAAAGTATACTTTCTACATGGATTTCAATCCATGTAGAAAGTATATTAATCTTAAAAACAAAAATTTTCCTGAAAAATTCCCTGCAATTTTTTGTCATTTCTCGGAATAGATCGTATAATACTGTTTAGAAACCTGTAATGAAATCTGTGTAGAAAGTATATATCATCCCTAAAAATTTCCCTACCTATTTTTCTTTCTTTAGCGGTAATAGATAATCTTAAAAACAAAGATTCTTCATTTTAATATAATAAAAATTTTTTTTTTATGTTTTAAGAGCTGTATTGATCGAAAAAGAGATTTCCCTAAAAAAATTCCCTGCTATTTTTTGTCATTTCTCGTAACAGATTAAGATCTGTTAACATCATCTTAAGAGAACAAACATTCTTCATTTATACGTCGTTTATATAGTGTTTCGAAAGCTTTATTGAAATCTATTTAGAAAGTATATTTTATCCTTAATGAATTCATTACAATCTTTTCTTTCTCTTTTTCATAGAAAAACGATCCTTATGTTTTAAAGATATTTCCCTGAAAAATTACATGCATTTTTTTGTCATTACTCGTAACAGATCTTAAAAACAAGCGTTATCCATTTTCACATCGTGTAATATTGTTTTGAAAGCTGTATTCACATATATTTACTGGTACTAGATAATCTTAAAAGCAAAGATTGTTCATTTTCAAATCCAAGAAATACAATTACTCATTTTTTATGTGCTGTGTTGATTGAAAAAAAAATTCCCTGAAAAATTCCCTGCCATATTTTGTCATTGATCGTATTAGATCTTAAAATCGAACATTTTCCTTTTTTACAACGCCTAAACAAAGCTGTACTGATATCTATTTAGAAAGTAGATTTGCCTACCTCTTTTTTTTTTCTCATTAGCTGTAATAGATAATCTTAAAAACAAAGATTCTTAGTTTTAACATCATAAAAAAACGATATTTTTCAGAGCTGTATTGATCGAAATAAAAATTTCCATGAAAAATTCCCTGCCATTTTCACATCGTATAAGCTGTACGAAAATCTATTTAGAAAGTATATTTTCATCATTAATCAATTCCCTACAATTTTTTTTCTTTTGATAATCTTAAAAACAAAGGTTCTTTATTTTCTTATCCTAGATATACCATTCCTCATGTTTTAAGAGCTTTATTGATCGAAAAAAGATTTCCCTGAAAAATTGCCATTTTTTGTCATTGCTCGTAACGGAAGATCTTAAAAACGAACATTCTCCATTCTCTATCGTTAGCTGTATTGAAATCTATTTAGAAAGTATATTTTATCCCTAAAGAATTTCCTACTTCTTTTTCTTTCTCTTTACTGGTAATAGATAATCTTAAAAATAAAAATTCTTCATTTTTATATGAGAAAAAAACGATTTCTCATATTTTGATCGAAAAAAAATCCTGAAAAATTCCCTGCATTTTTTGTCATTACTCGTAACAGATCTTAAAAACGAGCATTCTGTATTTTTACATCTTTTAATAGTGTTTAGAAAACTGTATCAATTTAGAAAGTATATCTTATCCTTATAAATTCCGTACAATTTTTTTTCTCTTTAGCGGTAAAAAACAAAGATTCTTCATTTTCATATCCTAGAAAAACGATTCATCATGGTTTTAGGAGCTGTATTGATGGATAAATAATTTCCCTTAAAACATACCCTGCCATTTTTTGTTATTGCTCGTATTCTCTTTTTTTTACATCGTCTAATTCACTTATTGAATTGTAATGAAGTCTATTTAGATAGTATATTTTATCCCTAAAGATTTCCCTACCTCTTTCTTTCTCTTTAGCGGTAATAGATAAACTTAAAAACAAAGATTCTTCATTTTAACATCATAAAAAAACGGTTCCCCATGTTTTCAGAGCTGTATTGATCGAAAAAAAATTTCACTGGAAAATTCCCAACCATTTTTTGTCATTACTGGTAACAGATTTTAAAAACGAACATTCTCCATTTTTATATCTTTTAATACTATTTATAAAGCATTATTGAAGTCATTATTGAAATATATGTTTTTTCCCTAAAGAATTCCCTACCTCTTTTTCTTTCTCTTTACCGGTGTAAGATAATCTTAGATATTCTTCATTTTTATATAAGAAAAACGATTCCTCATGTTTTAAGAGCTCGAATGATCGAAAAAAAAATT
The DNA here is from genome assembly GCF_036320965.1 of Panulirus ornatus. Classification (NCBI taxonomy): domain Eukaryota; kingdom Metazoa; phylum Arthropoda; class Malacostraca; order Decapoda; family Palinuridae; genus Panulirus; species Panulirus ornatus. The sequence goes on from NC_092267.1 coordinate 1,185,256, forward strand.
TCCCCGAAAAATTCCCTGCCATTTTTTGTCATTACTCGTAACGGAAGATCTTCGAAACGAACATTCTCCATTTTTACATCATACTTTCTAAATAGATTTCAATACAGCTTTCTAAAGCTGTATTGAAATCTATTTAGAAAGTATATTCTATCATTAAAGAATTCCCAACCTTTTTTCTTTCTCTTTAGTGATGAGATGATCTTCAAAATAAAGATTTTCACATCGCGTAATAGTGTTTTGAAAGCTGTATTGACATCTATTTACTGGTACTAGATAATCTTAAAAGCAAAGATTATTCATTTTCATATCCAAGAAATACGATTACTCATTTTTTATGAGCTGTATTCCCTGCCATATTTTGTCATTGATCGTATTAGAACATTCTCCTTTTTTACATCGCCTAATAAGTTAAAAAGCTGTATTGAAAACTATTTAGAAAGTATATTTTCCCTTTTTTTTTCTCTTTAGTGGTAATAGATAACCTTAAAAACAAAGATTCTTCGTTTCAACATCATAAAAAAACGATTACTCATGTTTTCAGAGCTGTATTGATCGAAAGAAAAATTTTCATGAAAAATTCCCTGCCATTTTTTGTCATTACTCTTTTGATAGTATTTAGAAAGCAGTATTGAAATCTATTTAGAATATATATTTTATTCCTTAAGAATTCCCTATCCCTTTTTCTTTCTCTTTACCGGTATTAGATAATCTTAAATATTCTTCATTTTCATATCATAGAAAAACGATTCCTAATGTTTTAAAATCCTTATTGATCGAAGAAAAATTCCTGAAAAAATTCCCTGCATTTTTTTTGCCATTACTCGTAACAGATCTTAAAAACGAGCATTCTCCATTTTTACAACGTTTAATTGTAATCAATTTCGAAAGTATCCCGTACAATTTTTCTTTCTTTAGCGGTAATACATAATCTTAAAAACATTCTTCATTTTCATATCCTAGAATGTTTTAGGAGCTGTATTGATCGAAGAAAAATTTCCCTAAAACATTTCCTGCCATTTTTTGCCATTGCTCGTAACAGATCTTAAAACGAACATTTAAAAAGCTGTATTTAAATCTATGTAGAAAGTATATTGTATCCCTAAAGATTTCCCTACCTCTTTTTCTTTCTCTTCAGCGGGATGTGGATAATCTCAAAAGTAAAGATTCTTCATTTTAACATAAAAAAAACGATTCTTCATGTTTTAAGAGCTGTATTAATGAAAAAAAATTTCCCTGAAAAATTCCCAGCCATTTTCTGTCATTACTCGTAACAGATCTTAAAAATGAACATTCTCCATTTTTACATCGTTTTTTGTTTTTACAAAGGTGTATCTTTAGGGATAAAGTATACTTTCTACATGGATTTCAATCCATGTAGAAAGTATATTAATCTTAAAAACAAAAATTTTCCTGAAAAATTCCCTGCAATTTTTTGTCATTTCTCGGAATAGATCGTATAATACTGTTTAGAAACCTGTAATGAAATCTGTGTAGAAAGTATATATCATCCCTAAAAATTTCCCTACCTATTTTTCTTTCTTTAGCGGTAATAGATAATCTTAAAAACAAAGATTCTTCATTTTAATATAATAAAAAATTTTTTTTATGTTTTTAGAGCTGTATTGATCGAAAAAGAGATTTCCCTAAAAAAATTCCCTGCTATTTTTTGTCATTTCTCGTAACAGATTAAGATCTGTTAACATCATCTTAAGAGAACAAACATTCTTCATTTATACGTCGTTTATATAGTGTTTCGAAAGCTTTATTGAAATCTATGTAGAAAGTATATTGTATCCCTAAAGATTTCCCTACCTCTTTTTCTTTCTCTTTAGCGGGATGTGGATAATCTCAAAAGTAAAGATTCTTCATTTTAACATAAAAAAAAACGATTCTTCATGTTTTAAGAGCTGTATTAATGAAAAAAAATTTCCCTGAAAAATTCCCAGCCATTTTCTGTCATTACTCGTAACAGATCTTAAAAATGAACATTCTCCATTTTTACATCGTTTTTTGTTTTTACAAAGGTGTATCTTTAGGGATAAAGTATACTTTCTACATGGATTTCAATCCATGTAGAAAGTATATTAATCTTAAAAACAAAAATTTTCCTGAAAAATTCCCTGCAATTTTTTGTCATTTCTCGGAATAGATCGTATAATACTGTTTAGAAACCTGTAATGAAATCTGTGTAGAAAGTATATATCATCCCTAAAAATTTCCCTACCTATTTTTCTTTCTTTAGCGGTAATAAATAATCTTAAAAACAAAGATTCTTCATTTTAATATAATAAAAATTTATTTTTATGTTTTAAGAGCTGTATTGATCGAAAAAGAGATTTCCCTAAAAAATTCCCTGCTATTTTTTGTCATTTCTCGTAACAGATTAAGATCTGTTAACATCATCTTAAGAGAACAAACATTCTTCATTTATACGTCGTTTATATAGTGTTTCGAAAGCTTTATTGAAATCTATTTAGAAAGTATATTTTATCCTTAATGAATTCATTACAATCTTTTCTTTCTCTTTTTCATAGAAAAACGATCCTTATGTTTTAAAGATATTTCCCTGAAAAATTACATGCATTTTTTTGTCATTACTCGTAACAGATCTTAAAAACAAGCGTTATCCATTTTCACATCGTGTAATATTGTTTTGAAAGCTGTATTCACATATATTTACTGGTACTAGATAATCTTAAAAGCAAAGATTGTTCATTTTCAAATCCAAGAAATACAATTACTCATTTTTTATGTGCTGTGTTGATTGAAAAAAAAATTCCCTGAAAAATTCCCTGCCATATTTTGACATTGATCGTATTAGATCTTAAAATCGAACATTTTCCTTTTTTACAACGCCTAAACAAAGCTGTACTGATATCTATTTAGAAAGTAGATTTCCCTACCTCTTTTTTTTTTCTCATTAGCTGTAATAGATAATCTTAAAAACAAAGATTCTTAGTTTTAACATCATAAAAAAAACGATATTTTTCAGAGCTGTATTGATCGAAATAAAAATTTCCATGAAAAATTCCCTGCCATTTTCACATCGTATAAGCTGTACGAAAATCTATTTAGAAAGTATATTTTCATCATTAATCAATTCCCTACAATTTTTTTTCTTTTGATAATCTTAAAAACAAAGGTTCTTTATTTTCTTATCCTAGATATACCATTCCTCATGTTTTAAGAGCTTTATTGATCGAAAAAAGATTTCCCTGAAAAATTGCCATTTTTTGTCATTGCTCGTAACGGAAGATCTTAAAAACGAACATTCTCCATTCTCTATCGTTAGCTGTATTGAAATCTATTTAGAAAGTATATTTTATCCCTAAAGAATTCCCTACTTCTTTTTCTTTCTCTTTACTGGTAATAGATAATCTTAAAAATAAAAATTCTTCATTTTTATATGAGAAAAAAACGATTTTTCATATTTTGATCGAAAAAAAATCCTGAAAAATTCCCTGCATTTTTTGTCATTACTCGTAACAGATCTTAAAAACGAGCATTCTGTATTTTTACATCTTTTAATAGTGTTTAGAAAACTGTATCAATTTAGAAAGTATATCTTATCCTTATAAATTCCGTACAATTTTTTTTCTCTTTAGCGGTAAAAAACAAAGATTCTTCATTTTCATATCCTAGAAAAACGATTCATCATGGTTTTAGGAGCTGTATTGATGGATAAATAATTTCCCTTAAAACATACCCTGCCATTTTTTGTTATTGCTCGTATTAGATCTTAGAATCAAGTATTCTCTTTTTTTTACATCGTCTAATTCACTTATTGAATTGTAATGAAGTCTATTTAGATAGTATATTTTATCCCTAAAGATTTCCCTACCTCTTTCTTTCTCTTTAGCGGTAATAGATAAACTTAAAAACAAAGATTCTTCATTTTAACATCATAAAAAAACGGTTCCCCATGTTTTCAGAGCTGTATTGATCGAAAAAAAATTTCGCTGGAAAATTCCCAACCATTTTTTGTCATTACTGGTAACAGATTTTAAAAACGAACATTCTCCATTTTTATATCTTTTAATACTATTTATAAAGCATTATTGAAGTCATTATTGAAATATATGTTTTTTCCCTAAAGAATTCCCTACCTCTTTTTCTTTCTCTTTACCGGTGTAAGATAATCTTAGATATTCTTCATTTTTATATAAGAAAAACGATTCCTCATGTTTTAAGAGCTCGAATGATCGAAAAAAAAATTTCCCCGAAAAATTCCCTGCCATTTTTTGTCATTACTCGTAACGGAAGATCTTCGAAACGAACATTCTCCATTTTTACATCATACTTTCTAAATAGATTTCAATACAGCTTTCTAAAGCTGTATTGAAATCTATTTAGAAAGTATTAAAGAATTAAAGAATTCCCAACCTTTTTTCTTTCTCTTTAGTGATGAGATGATCTTCAAAATAAAGATTCTTCATTTTCATATCCTAGACCAACGATTCCTTGTTTTAAGATCTGTATTGATTGAAAAAAAATTTCTGAAAAATTTCCTGCCATTTTTTTGTCATTACTCTTAACAGATCTTAAAAACGAACATTCTTCATTTTATATCGTTAAATAGTATTAAGAAAGCTGTATTAAAATCAATTTAGTAAGTATATCTTACCCCTTAAAAATTCTCTATCTCTTTTTCTTTCTCTTCAGCGGTAATAATAAATAAAGATTCTTCATTTTTATATCATAGAAAAACGATTCCTCATATTTTAAGATCGAAGAAAAAGATCCTGAAAAATTCCTCATTTCTTTAGAGCTGTATTTTTTGCCATTACTTGTGAGAGATCTTAAAATCAAACATTCTATATTTTCACGTATTTAGAAAGCTATATTGATATCTATTTAGAAAGTATATTTTCATCCTTTAGAATTTTTTTTCTCTCGATACTCTTAAAAACAAAGATTCTTTATTTTCATGTCCTAGAAAAACCATTCTTCATGTTTCAAGGGCTTTATTGATGGAATAAAAGATTTCCCTGAAAAATCCCCTGCCATTTTTTGTCACTGCTCGTAACGGAATATCTTAAAAACGATCATTCTCCATTTTCTATCGTTAAATAGTGTTAAGAAAGCTGTATTGAAATCTATTTAGAAAGTATTTTTACCCTGAAAGATTTTCCTACCTCTTTCTCTTTCTCTTTAGTGGTAATAGACAATTTTAAGAATAAATATTCTTCATTTTTATGTCATAGAAAACCGATTTCTCATATTTTAAGAGCTGTATTGATCGAAAAAAAATCCTAAAAAATTCTTTACATTTTTTGTCATTACTCGTAACAGATCTTAAAAAACGAGCATTCTCCATTTTTATTTCGTTTAATAGTGTTTAGAAAGCTGTATTGTAATCAATTCAGAAAGTATAATTTATCCTTATAAATTACGTACATTTTTTTTGTCTTCAGCGGTAATAGATAATCTTAAAAACAAAGATTCTTCATTTTCATATCCTTGAAAAACGATTCCTTATGTTTTAGGAGCTGTATTGATCGAAAGAAAATTTCCCTGAAACATTCCCTGCCATTTTTTGTCATAGCTCGTATTAGATCTTGAAAACGAACATTCTCATTTTTTAAAAAGCTGTATTGAAATCTATTTAGAAAGTATATTTTATCTTTTCTCTTTAGCGGTAACAGATAATCTTAAAAACAGATTCTTCATTTTATCATCATCAGATCGAAAAAAAATTTTCCCTGAAAACTTCCTCGCCATTTTTTGTCATTCGTAACAGATCTTAGAAACGAAAATTTCCCATTTTTATATTTTTTAACAATATTTAGAAAGCATTATTGAAATTTATTTAGAATATATATCTTATCCCTTAAGAATTCTCTGCCTCTTTTTGTTTCTCTTTACCGGTATTAGATAATATTAATTTTCATATCATAGAAAAACGATTTATGTTTTAAGAACTGGAATGATCGAAAGAAAATTTCACTGAAAAATTCCTTGCCATTTTTTGTCATTACTCGTAACGGAAGATCTTAGAAACGAGCATTCTCCTTTTACATCGTTTAGAAAGCTGTATTGAAATCTATTTAGAAAGTATATTTCATCCTTTTTTTCTTTTTCTTTAGTGGTAAGAGATAATCTTCAAAATAAAGATTCTGCATTTTCATATCCTAGACTAACGATTCCTCATGATTTAAGATCTGTATTGATTGAAAAAAAATTTCCCTGAAAAATTTCCTGTCATTTTTTGTCATTACCCTTAATAGATCTTAAAAACGAACATTCTTCATTTTATATCGTTAGATAATGTTAAGAAAGCTGTATTGAAATCTATTTAGAAAGCAAATTTTACCCCTTAAAGATCCTCTACCTCTTTTTCTTACTCTTTAGTGGTAAGAGATAATCATTAAAAAAGATTCCTCATTTTTATATCATAGAAAAACGATTCCTCATGTTTTAAGATCGGTATTAATCAAAGAAAAAAATCCTGAAAAATTCCCTGCATTTTTTGTCATTACTCGTAGCAGCTCTTAAAAACAAGCATTCTCCATTTTTACATCGTTTAATTGTAATTAATTTCGAAAGTATATTTTATAAATTCCGTACAATTTTTCTTTCTTCATTTTAATATCCTAAAATGTTTTAGGAACTGTATTGATCGAAAAATTTTATCCCAGAAACATTCCCTACCATTTTTTGTTATTGCTCGTAACAGATCTTAAAAACGAACATTCTCCTTTTTTACATTGTCTAATAAGTTTAAAAAGCTGTATTGAAATCTATGTAGAAAGTATATTTTATCCCTACAGATTTCCCTACCTCTTTTTCTTTCTCTTTAGCTGTAATAGATAATCTTAAAAACAAAGATGCTTCATTTCAACATTATAAAAAAAAAACGTATTGATGAAAAAAAAAATTTCCCTGAAAAATTCCCTGCCATTTTCTGTCATTACTCGTAACATATCTAAAAAAAATGAATATTCTCCATTTATACATCATTTAATTTTCTTACAAAGCTCTATTGAAATCCATGTAGAAAGTATATTTCATCGCTAAGGATTTCCCGACCTGTTTTTCTTTCTCTTTATCGGTAATAGATTCCTAAAGTGTTGATCGAAAAAAAATTTTCCTGAAAAATTCCCTGCCATTTTTTGTAAGTTTTAGTAACAGATCTTAGAAATGAACATTCACCATAGTCATATTGTATAATACTGTTTAGATAGCTGTATGGAAATCTATGTAGGAAGTATATATCATCCCTAAAGATTTTTCTACCTGTTTTTCTTTCTCTTTATCGGTAATAGATAATCTTAAAAAGAAAGATTCATTTTAATATATAAAAAAAACGATTTCTCATGTATTGATCGAAAAAAAAGATTTCCCTGAAAAATTCCGTTATTTTTTGTCATTTCTCGTAACAGATTAAGATCTGTTAACATCATCTTAAGAGAACAAACATTCTTCATTTAATAGTGTTTAGAGAGCTTTATTGAAATTATTTAAAAAGTATATTTTACCCCTAATGAATTCCCTACACATTTAATAGTGTAAAAGATTCTCCATTTTGATATAAAAAAAACGATTCATTATGTTTTAGGGGCTGTATTAATCGATAAAAAAAAATTTCTCTGAAAAACTCCATGCATTTTTTTGTCATTACTCGTAACAAATCTTAAAAAAATTTCGCTGCCATTTTTGTCATTGCTCGTAACGAACATTCTCCACTTTCTATCGTTAAGCTGTATTGAAATCTACTTAGAAAGTATATTTTATCCCTAAAGAGTTTCTTACCTCTTTCTTTCTCTTTAGTGGTAATAGATAATCTTAAAAATAAATTCTTCATTTTTATATCATAGAAAAACGATTTTTCATAATTTGATCGAAAAAAAAATGAAAAATTCCCTGCATTTTTTGTCATTTAACAGATGTTAAAAATGAGCATTCTCCATTTTTACATCGTTTAAGTGTTTAGAAAGCTGTATTGTAATCAATTTAGAAAGTATACTTTATCATTATATATTTCGTACAATTTTTTTTTCTCTTTAGCGGTAATAGGTAATCTTAAAAACATCATAGATAAACAATTCTTCATGTTTTAGAAGCTGTATTGATCGAAAAATAATTTCCCTTAAACATTCTCTGCTATTTTTTGTCATTGCTCGTATTAGATCTTAGAAACGAACATTCCCCTTTTTTACATCGTCTAATAAATTTAAAAAGCTGTATTGGAATTTTTTGTCATTACTCGTAACAGATCTCAAAAACGAATATTCTCCATTTTTATATCTTTTAATAGTATTTAGAAAGAAGTATTGAAATCTATTCAAAAAATATATTTTTTCCCTAAAGAATTCCTTACCGGTTTTAGATAATCTTAAATATTCTTCATTTTCATGTCATAGAAAAACGATTCCTCATGTTTAAAGAGCTGGAATGATAGAAAAATAAATTTCCCTGAAAAATTCCCCGTAACAAAAGATCTTAGAAACGAACATTCTCCATTTTTACATCGTTTAGAAAGCTGTATTAAAATCTATTTAGAAAGTATATTTCATCCTTAAAGAATTCCCCTTTTTTCTTTCTCTTTAGTGGTAAGAGATGATCTTCAAAGTATTCTTCAATTTCATATCTTAGACATATCTTATGATTGAAAGAAAAATTTCCATTAAAAATTCCCTGCCATTTTTTGTCATTACTCTTCAACATTATAAAAATACCAACATTCTTCATTTTAAGTATTAAGAAAGCTGTATTAAAATTCATTTAGAAAGTATATTTTACCCCTAAAAATTCTCTTTTTCTTTCTCATTAGTGGTAATAGTTGTAAAAATATTCTTCATTTTTGTATCATAAAAACGATTCCCCATATTTTAAGATCTGTATTGATCGACGAAAAAAATCCTGAAAAATTCCCTGCATTTTTTGTCATTACTTGTAGCAGATCTTAAAAATGAGTATTCTCCATTTTTACATCGTTTAATTTAGAAAGTACAATTTTTAGCTGTAATCTTAAAAACAAAGATTCTTGATTTTCATATCGTAGGAAAACGATTCCTATGTTTCTATGAAACATTCCTTGCCATTTTTTGTCATTGATCGTATTAGATCTTAAAAACGAACATTCTCCTTTTTTATTACATCGCCTGATAAGTTTAAAAAGCTGTATTGAAATCTATTTAGAAAGTATATTTCATCCCGAAAGACTCTTCATTTTAACATCATAAAAAAAACGATTCCACATGTTTTCAGAGATGTATTGATCGAAAAAATAATTTCCCTGAAATCTATTTAGAATATACATTTTATCCCTTAAGAATTCCCTCCCTCTTTTTCTTTCTCTTTACCGGTGTTAGATAATCTTTAATTCTATTTGATTCTTCATTTTCATATACAAAAACGATTCCTCATGTTTTAAGATCCTAATTGATCGAAGAAGAAAATCCTGAAAAATTCCCTGCATTTTTTGTTATTACTCGTAGCAGATCTTAAAAACGAGCATTCTCCATTTTTACACCATTTAATTGTAATCAATTTCGAAAGTATATTTTATTATAAATTCCGTACAATTTTCCTTTCTTTAGCGGTAATAAATAATCTTGAAAACAGATTCTTCATTTTCATATCCTATTTCATATCATATTTCATGTCCTATTCCCAGAAACATTTTTTGCCATTTTTTGTCATTGCTCTTAACAGATCTTATAAGTTTAAAAGGCTGTATTGAAATCTATGTAGAAAGTATATTTTATCCCTAAAGACTTTCCTACCTCTTTTCCTTTCTCTTTAGCGGTAATGGATAATCTTAAAAACAAAGATTCTTCATTTTAACATCTTAAAAAAACGATTCTTCATGTTTTAAGAGCTCTGTATTGATGAAAAAAAAAATTTCCCTTAAAAATTCCTTGCCATTTTCTTTCATTACTTGTAACATCTTAAAAATGAACATTCTACATTTTTACATCAAGTTTTTTACAAAGCTGTATCTATAGGGGTAAAATATACTTTCTACATGTAGAAAGTATATTTTATCCCCAAAGATTTCCCGACCTGTTTTTCTTTCTCTTTAGCGGTAATAGATAATCTTGAAAAGAAAAATTCTTCATTCTAATATCATAGAAAAATGATTCCTCACGTGTTGATCGAATAAAAATTTTCCTGAAAAATTCACTGCCATTTTTTGTCATTTCTCGTAATAGATCGTAAACGAGCATTTTCCATTTGTATATCGTATGATACTGTTTAGAAACCTGTAATGAAATCTATGTAGAAAGTTTATTTCATCCCTAAAAATTTCCCTACCTGTTTTTCTTTCTTTAGCGGTAATAGATAATCTTAAAAACAAAGATTCTTCATTCTAATATAATAAAAAAAACAATTTTTTTATGTTTTAAGAGCTGTATTGATCGAAGAAGAGATTTCCCTGAAAAATTCCCCGTTATTTTTTGTCATTTGTGATCTGTTAACATCATCTTAAGAGAACAAACATTCTTCATTTATACATCTTTTAAGTGTTTCGAAAGCTTTATTGAAGTCTATTTAAAAAGTATATTTTATCCTCAATGAATTGTAATCTTTCTCTTTAGCAGTAATAGATAATAGATTCTCCATTTGGCTTTCATAGAAAAACGATCGCTTATGTTTTAAGAGCTGTAATAATCGATAAAAGAAATTTCCCTGAAAAATCACATGCATTTTTTTGTCATTACTCGTAACATCTTAAAAACGAACGTTCTCCATTTTCACATCGCGTAATAGTGTTTTGAAAGCTGTATTGACATCTATTTACTGGTACTAGATAATCTTAAAAGCAAAGATTATTCATTTTCATATCCAAGAAATACGATTACTCATTTTTTATGAGCTGTATTGATTGAAAAAAAAATTCCCTGAAAAATTCCCTGCCATATTTTGTCATTGATCGTATTAGAACATTCTCCTTTTTTACATCGCCTAATAAGTTAAAAAGCTGTATTGAAAACTATTTAGAAAGTATATTTTCCCTTTTTTTTTCTCTTTAGTGGTAATAGATAACCTTAAAAACAAAGATTCTTCGTTTCAACATCATAAAAAAACGATTACTCATGTTTTCAGAGCTGTATTGATCGAAAGAAAAATTTTCATGAAAAATTCCCTGCCATTTTTTGTCATTACTCTTTTGATAGTATTTAGAAAGCAGTATTGAAATCTATTTAGAATATATATTTTATTCCTTAAGAATTCCCTATCCCTTTTTCTTTCTCTTTACCGGTATTAGATAATCTTAAATATTCTTCATTTTCATATCATAGAAAAACGATTCCTAATGTTTTAAAATCCTTATTGATCGAAGAAAAATTCCTGAAAAAATTCCCTGCATTTTTTTTGCCATTACTCGTAACAGATCTTAAAAACGAGCATTCTCCATTTTTACAACGTTTAATTGTAATCAATTTCGAAAGTATCCCGTACAATTTTTCTTTCTTTAGCGGTAATACATAATCTTAAAAACATTCTTCATTTTCATATCCTAGAATGTTTTAGGAGCTGTATTGATCGAAGAAAAATTTCCCTAAAACATTTCCTGCCATTTTTTGCCATTGCTCGTAACAGATCTTAAAACGAACATTTAAAAAGCTGTATTTAAATCTATGTAGAAAGTATATTGTATCCCTAAAGATTTCCCTACCTCTTTTTCTTTCTCTTTAGCGGGATGTGGATAATCTCAAAAGTAAAGATTCTTCATTTTAACATAAAAAAAACGATTCTTCATGTTTTAAGAGCTGTATTAATGAAAAAAAATTTCCCTGAAAAATTCCCAGCCATTTTCTGTCATTACTCGTAACAGATCTTAAAAATGAACATTCTCCATTTTTACATCGTTTTTTGTTTTTACAAAGGTGTATCTTTAGGGATAAAGTATACTTTCTACATGGATTTCAATCCATGTAGAAAGTATATTAATCTTAAAAACAAAAATTTTCCTGAAAAATTCCCTGCAATTTTTTGTCATTTCTCGGAATAGATCGTATAATACTGTTTAGAAACCTGTAATGAAATCTGTGTAGAAAGTATATATCATCCCTAAAAATTTCCCTACCTATTTTTCTTTCTTTAGCGGTAATAGATAATCTTAAAAACAAAGATTCTTCATTTTAATATAATAAAATTTTTTTTTTATGTTTTAAGAGCTGTATTGATCGAAAAAGAGATTTCCCTAAAAAAATTCCCTGCTATTTTTTGTCATTTCTCGTAACAGATTAAGATCTGTTAACATCATCTTAAGAGAACAAACATTCTTCATTTATACGTCGTTTATATAGTGTTTCGAAAGCTATTTTTTTATGTTTTAAGAGCTGTATTGATCGAAAAAGAGATTTCCCTAAAAAAATTCCCTGCTATTTTTTGTCATTTCTCGTAACAGATTAAGATCTGTTAACATCATCTTAAGAGAACAAACATTCTTCATTTATACGTCGTTTATATTAGTGTTTCGAAAGCTTTATTGAAATCTATTTAGAAAGTATATTTTATCCTTAATGAATTCATTACAATCTTTTCTTTCTCTTTTTCATAGAAAAACGATCCTTATGTTTTAAAGATATTTCCCTGAAAAATTACATGCATTTTTTTGTCATTACTCGTAACAGATCTTAAAAACAAGCGTTATCCATTTTCACATCGTGTAATATTGTTTTGAAAGCTGTATTCACATATATTTACTGGTACTAGATAATCTTAAAAGCAAAGATTGTTCATTTTCAAATCCAAGAAATACAATTACTCATTTTTTATGTGCTGTGTTGATTGAAAAAAAAATTCCCTGAAAAATTCCCTGCCATATTTTGTCATTGATCGTATTAGATCTTAAAATCGAACATTTTCCTTTTTTACAACGCCTAAACAAAGCTGTACTGATATCTATTTAGAAAGTAGATTTCCCTACCTCTTTTTTTTTCTCATTAGCTGTAATAGATAATCTTAAAAACAAAGATTCTTAGTTTTAACATCATAAAAAAAACGATATTTTTCAGAGCTGTATTGATCGAAATAAAAATTTCCATGAAAAATTCCCTGCCATTTTCACATCGTATAAGCTGTACGAAAATCTATTTAGAAAGTATATTTTCATCATTAATCAATTCCCTACAATTTTTTTTCTTTTGATAATCTTAAAAACAAAGGTTCTTTATTTTCTTATCCTAGATATACCATTCCTCATGTTTTAAGAGCTTTATTGATCGAAAAAAGATTTCCCTGAAAAATTGCCATTTTTTGTCATTGCTCGTAACGGAAGATCTTAAAAACGAACATTCTCCATTCTCTATCGTTAGCTGTATTGAAATCTATTTAGAAAGTATATTTTATCCCTAAAGAATTTCCTACTTCTTTTTCTTTCTCTTTACTGGTAATAGATAATCTTAAAAATAAAAATTCTTCATTTTTATATGAGAAAAAAACGATTTCTCATATTTTGATCGAAAAAAAATCCTGAAAAATTCCCTGCATTTTTTGTCATTACTCGTAACAGATCTTAAAAACGAGCATTCTGTATTTTTACATCTTTTAATAGTGTTTAGAAAACTGTATCAATTTAGAAAGTATATCTTATCCTTATAAATTCCGTACAATTTTTTTTCTCTTTAGCGGTAAAAAACAAAGATTCTTCATTTTCATATCCTAGAAAAACGATTCATCATGGTTTTAGGAGCTGTATTGATGGATAAATAATTTCCCTTAAAACATACCCTGCCATTTTTTGTTATTGCTCGTATTCTCTTTTTTTTACATCGTCTAATTCACTTATTGAATTGTAATGAAGTCTATTTAGATAGTATATTTTATCCCTAAAGATTTCCCTACCTCTTTCTTTCTCTTTAGCGGTAATAGATAAACTTAAAAACAAAGATTCTTCATTTTAACATCATAAAAAAACGGTTCCCCATGTTTTCAGAGCTGTATTGATCGAAAAAAAATTTCACTGGAAAATTCCCAACCATTTTTTGTCATTACTGGTAACAGATTTTAAAAACGAACATTCTCCATTTTTATATCTTTTAATACTATTTATAAAGCATTATTGAAGTCATTATTGAAATATATGTTTTTTCCCTAAAGAATTCCCTACCTCTTTTTCTTTCTCTTTACCGGTGTAAGATAATCTTAGATATTCTTCATTTTTATATAAGAAAAACGATTCCTCATGTTTTAAGAGCTCGAATGATCGAAAAAAAAATTTCCCCGAAAAATTCCCTGCCATTTTTTGTCATTACTCGTAACGGAAGATCTTCGAAACGAACATTCTCCATTTTTACATCATACTTTCTAAATAGATTTCAATACAGCTTTCTAAAGCTGTATTGAAATCTATTTAGAAAGTATTAAAGAATTAAAGAATTCCCAACCTTTTTTCTTTCTCTTTAGTGATGAGATGATCTTCAAAATAAAGATTCTTCATTTTCATATCCTAGACCAACGATTCCTTGTTTTAAGATCTGTATTGATTGAAAAAAAATTTCTGAAAAATTTCCTGCCATTTTTTTGTCATTACTCTTAACAGATCTTAAAAACGAACATTCTTCATTTTATATCGTTAAATAGTATTAAGAAAGCTGTATTAAAATCAATTTAGTAAGTATATCTTACCCCTTAAAAATTCTCTATCTCTTTTTCTTTCTCTTCAGCGGTAATAATAAATAAAGATTCTTCATTTTTATATCATAGAAAAACGATTCCTCATGTTTTAAGATCGAAGAAAAAGATCCTGAAAAATTCCTCATTTCTTTAGAGCTGTATTTTTTGCCATTACTTGTGAGAGATCTTAAAATCAAACATTCTATATTTTCACGTATAATAGTATTTAGAAAGCTATATTGATATCTATTTAGAAAGTATATTTTCATCCTTTAGAATTTTTTTTCTCTCGATACTCTTAAAAACAAAGATTCTTTATTTTCATGTCCTAGAAAAACCATTCTTCATGTTTCAAGGGCTTTATTGATGGAATAAAAGATTTCCCTGAAAAATCCCCTGCCATTTTTTGTCACTGCTCGTAACGGAATATCTTAAAAACGATCATTCTCCATTTTCTATCGTTAAATAGTGTTAAGAAAGCTGTATTGAAATCTATTTAGAAAGTATTTTTACCCTGAAAGATTTTCCTACCTCTTTCTCTTTCTCTTTAGTGGTAATAGACAATTTTAAGAATAAATATTCTTCATTTTTATGTCATAGAAAACCGATTTCTCATATTTTAAGAGCTGTATTGATCGAAAAAAAATCCTAAAAAATTCTTTACATTTTTTGTCATTACTCGTAACAGATCTTAAAAAACGAGCATTCTCCATTTTTATTTCGTTTAATAGTGTTTAGAAAGCTGTATTGTAATCAATTCAGAAAGTATAATTTATCCTTATAAATTACGTACATTTTTTTTGTCTTCAGCGGTAATAGATAATCTTAAAAACAAAGATTCTTCATTTTCATATCCTTGAAAAACGATTCCTTATGTTTTAGGAGCTGTATTGATCGAAAGAAAATTTCCCTGAAACATTCCCTGCCATTTTTTGTCATAGCTCGTATTAGATCTTGAAAACGAACATTCTCATTTTTTAAAAAGCTGTATTGAAATCTATTTAGAAAGTATATTTTATCTTTTCTCTTTAGCGGTAATAGATAATCTTAAAAACAGATTCTTCATTTTATCATCATCAGATCGAAAAAAAATTTTCCCTGAAAACTTCCTCGCCATTTTTTGTCATTCGTAACAGATCTTAGAAACGAAAATTTCCCATTTTTATATTTTTTAACAATATTTAGAAAGCATTATTGAAATTTATTTAGAATATATATCTTATCCCTTAAGAATTCTCTGCCTCTTTTTGTTTCTCTTTACCGGTATTAGATAATATTAATTTTCATATCATAGAAAAACGATTTATGTTTTAAGAACTGGAATGATCGAAAGAAAATTTCACTGAAAAATTCCTTGCCATTTTTTGTCATTACTCGTAACGGAAGATCTTAGAAACGAGCATTCTCCTTTTACATCGTTTAGAAAGCTGTATTGAAATCTATTTAGAAAGTATATTTCATCCTTTTTTTCTTTTTCTTTAGTGGTAAGAGATAATCTTCAAAATAAAGATTCTGCATTTTCATATCCTAGACTAACGATTCCTCATGATTTAAGATCTGTATTGATTGAAAAAAAATTTCCCTGAAAAATTTCCTGTCATTTTTTGTCATTACCCTTAATAGATCTTAAAAACGAACATTCTTCATTTTATATCGTTAGATAATGTTAAGAAAGCTGTATTGAAATCTATTTAGAAAGCAAATTTTACCCCTTAAAGATCCTCTACCTCTTTTTCTTTCTCTTTAGCGGTAAGAGATAATCATTAAAAAAGATTCCTCATTTTTATATCATAGAAAAACGATTCCTCATGTTTTAAGATCGGTATTAATCAAAGAAAAAAATCCTGAAAAATTCCCTGCATTTTTTGTCATTACTCGTAGCAGCTCTTAAAAACAAGCATTCTCCATTTTTACATCGTTTAATTGTAATTAATTTCGAAAGTATATTTTATAAATTCCGTACAATTTTTCTTTCTTCATTTTAATATCCTAAAATGTTTTAGGAACTGTATTGATCGAAAAATTTTATCCCAGAAACATTCCCTACCATTTTTTGTTATTGCTCGTAACAGATCTTAAAAACGAACATTCTCCTTTTTTACATTGTCTAATAAGTTTAAAAAGCTGTATTGAAATCTATGTAGAAAGTATATTTTATCCCTACAGATTTCCCTACCTCTTTTTCTTTCTCTTTAGCGGTAATAGATAATCTTAAAAACAAAGATGCTTCATTTCAACATTATAAAAAAAAACGTATTGATGAAAAAAAAAATTTCCCTGAAAAATTCCCTGCCATTTTCTGTCATTACTCGTAACATATCTAAAAAAAATGAATATTCTCCATTTATACATCATTTAATTTTCTTACAAAGCTCTATTGAAATCCATGTAGAAAGTATATTTCATCGCTAAGGATTTCCCGACCTGTTTTTCTTTCTCTTTATCGGTAATAGATTCCTAAAGTGTTGATCGAAAAAAAATTTTCCTGAAAAATTCCCTGCCATTTTTTGTCAGTTCTAGTAACAGATCTTAGAAATGAACATTCACCATAGTCATATTGTATAATACTGTTTAGAAAGCTGTATTGAAATCTATGTAGGAAGTATATATCATCCCTAAAGATTTTTCTACCTGTTTTTCTTTCTCTTTATCGGTAATAGATAATCTTAAAAAGAAAGATTCATTTTAATATATAAAAAAAAACGATTTCTCATGTATTGATCGAAAAAAAAGATTTCCCTGAAAAATTCCGTTATTTTTTGTCATTTCTCGTAACAGATTAAGATCTGTTAACATCATCTTAAGAGAACAAACATTCTTCATTTAATAGTGTTTAGAGAGCTTTATTGAAATTATTTAAAAAGTATATTTTACCCCTAATGAATTCCCTACACATTTAATAGTGTAAAAGATTCTCCATTTTGATATAAAAAAAACGATTCATTATGTTTTAGGGGCTGTATTAATCGATAAAAAAAAATTTCTCTGAAAAACTCCATGCATTTTTTTGTCATTACTCGTAACAAATCTTAAAAAAATTTCGCTGCCATTTTTGTCATTGCTCGTAACGAACATTCTCCACTTTCTATCGTTAAGCTGTATTGAAATCTACTTAGAAAGTATATTTTACCCCTAAAGAGTTTCTTACCTCTTTCTTTCTCTTTAGTGGTAATAGATAATCTTAAAAATAAATTCTTCATTTTTATATCATAGAAAAACGATTTTTCATAATTTGATCGAAAAAAAAATGAAAAATTCCCTGCATTTTTTGTCATTTAACAGATGTTAAAAATGAGCATTCTCCATTTTTACATCGTTTAAGTGTTTAGAAAGCTGTATTGTAATCAATTTAGAAAGTATACTTTATCATTATATATTTCGTACAATTTTTTTTTCTCTTTAGCGGTAATAGGTAATCTTAAAAACATCATAGATAAACAATTCTTCATGTTTTAGAAGCTGTATTGATCGAAAAATAATTTCCCTTAAACATTCTCTGCTATTTTTTGTCATTGCTCGTATTAGATCTTAGAAACGAACATTCCCCTTTTTTACATCGTCTAATAAATTTAAAAAGCTGTATTGGAATTTTTTGTCATTACTCGTAACAGATCTCAAAAACGAATATTCTCCATTTTTATATCTTTTAATAGTATTTAGAAAGAATTATTGAAATCTATTCAAAAAATATATTTTTTCCCTAAAGAATTCCTTACCGGTTTTAGATAATCTTAAATATTCTTCATTTTCATGTCATAGAAAAACGATTCCTCATGTTTAAAGAGCTGGAATGATAGAAAAATAAATTTCCCTGAAAAATTCCCCGTAACAAAAGATCTTAGAAACGAACATTCTCCATTTTTACATCGTTTAGAAAGCTGTATTAAAATCTATTTAGAAAGTATATTTCATCCTTAAAGAATTCCCCTTTTTTCTTTCTCTTTAGTGGTAAGAGATGATCTTCAAAGTATTCTTCAATTTCATATCTTAGACATATCTTATGATTGAAAGAAAAATTTCCATTAAAAATTCCCTGCCATTTTTTGTCATTACTCTTCAACATTATAAAAATACCAACATTCTTCATTTTAAGTATTAAGAAAGCTGTATTAAAATTCATTTAGAAAGTATATTTTACCCCTAAAAATTCTCTTTTTCTTTCTCATTAGTGGTAATAGTTGTAAAAATATTCTTCATTTTTGTATCATAAAAACGATTCCCCATATTTTAAGATCTGTATTGATCGACGAAAAAAATCCTGAAAAATTCCCTGCATTTTTTGTCATTACTTGTAGCAGATCTTAAAAATGAGTATTCTCCATTTTTACATCGTTTAATTTAGAAAGTACAATTTTTAGCTGTAATCTTAAAAACAAAGATTCTTGATTTTCATATCGTAGGAAAACGATTCCTATGTTTCTATGAAACATTCCTTGCCATTTTTTGTCATTGATCGTATTAGATCTTAAAAACGAACATTCTCCTTTTTTATTACATCGCCTGATAAGTTTAAAAAGCTGTATTGAAATCTATTTAGAAAGTATATTTCATCCCGAAAGACTCTTCATTTTAACATCATAAAAAAAACGATTCCACATGTTTTCAGAGATGTATTGATCGAAAAAATAATTTCCCTGAAATCTATTTAGAATATACATTTTATCCCTTAAGAATTCCCTCCCTCTTTTTCTTTCTCTTTACCGGTGTTAGATAATCTTTAATTCTATTTGATTCTTCATTTTCATATACAAAAACGATTCCTCATGTTTTAAGATCCTAATTGATCGAAGAAGAAAATCCTGAAAAATTCCCTGCATTTTTTGTTATTACTCGTAGCAGATCTTAAAAACGAGCATTCTCCATTTTTACACCATTTAATTGTAATCAATTTCGAAAGTATATTTTATTATAAATTCCGTACAATTTTCCTTTCTTTAGCGGTAATAAATAATCTTGAAAACAGATTCTTCATTTTCATATCCTATTTCATATCATATTTCATGTCCTATTCCCAGAAACATTTTTTGCCATTTTTTGTCATTGCTCTTAACAGATCTTATAAGTTTAAAAGGCTGTATTGAAATCTATGTAGAAAGTATATTTTATCCCTAAAGACTTTCCTACCTCTTTTCCTTTCTCTTTAGCGGTAATGGATAATCTTAAAAACAAAGATTCTTCATTTTAACATCTTAAAAAAACGATTCTTCATGTTTTAAGAGCTCTGTATTGATGAAAAAAAAAATTTCCCTTAAAAATTCCTTGCCATTTTCTTTCATTACTTGTAACATCTTAAAAATGAACATTCTACATTTTTACATCAAGTTTTTTACAAAGCTGTATCTATAGGGGTAAAATATACTTTCTACATGTAGAAAGTATATTTTATCCCCAAAGATTTCCCGACCTGTTTTTCTTTCTCTTTAGCGGTAATAGATAATCTTGAAAAGAAAAATTCTTCATTCTAATATCATAGAAAAATGATTCCTCACGTGTTGATCGAATAAAAATTTTCCTGAAAAATTCACTGCCATTTTTTGTCATTTCTCGTAATAGATCGTAAACGAGCATTTTCCATTTGTATATCGTATGATACTGTTTAGAAACCTGTAATGAAATCTATGTAGAAAGTTTATTTCATCCCTAAAAATTTCCCTACCTGTTTTTCTTTCTTTAGCGGTAATAGATAATCTTAAAAACAAAGATTCTTCATTCTAATATAATAAAAAAAACAATTTTTTTATGTTTTAAGAGCTGTATTGATCGAAGAAGAGATTTCCCTGAAAAATTCCCCGTTATTTTTTGTCATTTGTGATCTGTTAACATCATCTTAAGAGAACAAACATTCTTCATTTATACATCTTTTAAGTGTTTCGAAAGCTTTATTGAAGTCTATTTAAAAAGTATATTTTATCCTCAATGAATTGTAATCTTTCTCTTTAGCAGTAATAGATAATAGATTCTCCATTTGGCTTTCATAGAAAAACGATCGCTTATGTTTTAAGAGCTGTAATAATCGATAAAAGAAATTTCCCTGAAAAATCACATGCATTTTTTTGTCATTACTCGTAACATCTTAAAAACGAACGTTCTCCATTTTCACATCGCGTAATAGTGTTTTGAAAGCTGTATTGACATCTATTTACTGGTACTAGATAATCTTAAAAGCAAAGATTATTCATTTTCATATCCAAGAAATACGATTACTCATTTTTTATGAGCTGTATTGATTGAAAAAAAAATTCCCTGAAAAATTCCCTGCCATATTTTGTCATTGATCGTATTAGAACATTCTCCTTTTTTACATCGCCTAATAAGTTAAAAAGCTGTATTGAAAACTATTTAGAAAGTATATTTTCCCTTTTTTTTTCTCTTTAGTGGTAATAGATAACCTTAAAAACAAAGATTCTTCGTTTCAACATCATAAAAAAACGATTACTCATGTTTTCAGAGCTGTATTGATCGAAAGAAAAATTTTCATGAAAAATTCCCTGCCATTTTTTGTCATTACTCTGTTAACATCATCTTAAGAGAACAAACATTCTTCATTCAATAGTGTTTAGAGAGCTTTATTGAAATTATTTAAAAAGTATATTTTACCCCTAATGAATTCCCTACACATTTAATAGTGTAAAAGATTCTCCATTTTGATATAAAAAAAACGATTCATTATGTTTTAGGGGCTGTATTAATCGATAAAAAAAATTTCTCTGAAAAACTCCATGCATTTTTTTGTCATTACTCGTAACAAATCTTAAAAAAATTTCGCTGCCATTTTTGTCATTGCTCGTAATGAACATTCTCCACTTTCTATCGTTAAGCTGTATTGAAATCTACTTAGAAAGTATATTTTACCCCTAAAGAGTTTCTTACCTCTTTCTTTCTCTTTAGTGGTAATAGATAATCTTAAAAATAAATTCTTCATTTTTATATCATAGAAAAACGATTTTTCATAATTTGATCGAAAAAAAAATGAAAAATTCCCTGCATTTTTTGTCATTTAACAGATGTTAAAAATGAGCATTCTCCATTTTTACATCGTTTAAGTGTTTAGAAAGCTGTATTGTAATCAATTTAGAAAGTATACTTTATCATTATATATTTCGTACAATTTTTTTTTCTCTTTAGCGGTAATAGGTAATCTTAAAAACATCATAGATAAACAATTCTTCATGTTTTAGAAGCTGTATTGATCGAAAAATAATTTCCCTTAAACATTCTCTGCTATTTTTTGTCATTGCTCGTATTAGATCTTAGAAACGAACATTCCCCTTTTTTACATCGTCTAATAAATTTAAAAAGCTGTATTGGAATTTTTTGTCATTACTCGTAACAGATCTCAAAAACGAATATTCTCCATTTTTATATCTTTTAATAGTATTTAGAAAGAATTATTGAAATCTATTCAAAAAATATATTTTTTCCCTAAAGAATTCCTTACCGGTTTTAGATAATCTTAAATATTCTTCATTTTCATGTCATAGAAAAACGATTCCTCATGTTTAAAGAGCTGGAATGATAGAAAAATAAATTTCCCTGAAAAATTCCCCGTAACAAAAGATCTTAGAAACGAACATTCTCCATTTTTACATCGTTTAGAAAGCTGTATTAAAATCTATTTAGAAAGTATATTTCATCCTTAAAGAATTCCCCTTTTTTCTTTCTCTTTAGTGGTAAGAGATGATCTTCAAAGTATTCTTCAATTTCATATCTTAGACATATCTTATGATTGAAAGAAAAATTTCCATTAAAAATTCCCTGCCATTTTTTGTCATTACTCTTCAACATTATAAAAATACCAACATTCTTCATTTTAAGTATTAAGAAAGCTGTATTAAAATTCATTTAGAAAGTATATTTTACCCCTAAAAATTCTCTTTTTCTTTCTCATTAGTGGTAATAGTTGTAAAAATATTCTTCATTTTTGTATCATAAAAACGATTCCCCATATTTTAAGATCTGTATTGATCGACGAAAAAAATCCTGAAAAATTCCCTGCATTTTTGGTCATTACTTGTAGCAGATCTTAAAAATGAGTATTCTCCATTTTTACATCGTTTAATTTAGAAAGTACAATTTTTCTTTCTTTAGCTGTAATCTTAAAAACAAAGATTCTTGATTTTCATATCGTAGGAAAACGATTCCTATGTTTCTATGAAACATTCCTTGCCATTTTTTGTCATTGATCGTATTAGATCTTAAAAACGAACATTCTCCTTTTTTATTACAGCGCCTGATAAGTTTAAAATGCTGTATTGAAATCTATTTAGAAAGTATATTTCATCCCGAAAGACTCTTCATTTTAACATCATAAAAAAAACGATTCCACATGTTTTCAGAGATGTATTGATCGAAAAAATAATTTCCCTGAAATCTATTTAGAATATACATTTTATCCCTTAAGAATTCCCTCCCTCTTTTTCTTTCTCTTTACCGGTGTTAGATAATCTTTAATTCTATTTGATTCTTCATTTTCATATACAAAAACGATTCCTCATTGATCGAAGAAGAAAATCCTGAAAAATTCCCTGCATTTTTTGTTATTACTCGTAGCAGATCTTAAAAACGAGCATTCTCCATTTTTACACCATTTAATTGTAATCAATTTCGAAAGTATATTTTATTATAAATTCCGTACAATTTTCCTTTCTTTAGCGGTAATAAATAATCTTGAAAACAGATTCTTCATTTTCATATCCTATTTCATATCATATTTCATGTCCTATTCCCAGAAACATTTTTTGCCATTTTTTGTCATTGCTCTTAACAGATCTTATAAGTTTAAAAGGCTGTATTGAAATCTATGTAGAAAGTATATTTTATCCCTAAAGACTTTCCTACCTCTTTTCCTTTCTCTTTAGCGGTAATGGATAATCTTAAAAACAAAGATTCTTCATTTTAACATCTTAAAAAAACGATTCTTCATGTTTTAAGAGCTCTGTATTGATGAAAAAAAAAATTTCCCTTAAAAATTCCTTGCCATTTTCTTTCATTACTTGTAACATCTTAAAAATGAACATTCTACATTTTTACATCAAGTTTTTTACAAAGCTGTATCTATAGGGGTAAAATATACTTTCTACATGTAGAAAGTATATTTTATCCCCAAAGATTTCCCGACCTGTTTTTCTTTCTCTTTAGCGGTAATAGATAATCTTGAAAAGAAAAATTCTTCATTCTAATATCATAGAAAAATGATTCCTCACGTGTTGATCGAATAAAAATTTTCCTGAAAAATTCACTGCCATTTTTTGTCATTTCTCGTAATAGATCGTAAACGAGCATTTTCCATTTGTATATCGTATGATACTGTTTAGAAACCTGTAATGAAATCTATGTAGAAAGTTTATTTCATCCCTAAAAATTTCCCTACCTGTTTTTCTTTCTTTAGCGGTAATAGATAATCTTAAAAACAAAGATTCTTCATTCTAATATAATAAAAAAAACAATTTTTTTATGTTTTAAGAGCTGTATTGATCGAAGAAGAGATTTCCCTGAAAAATTCCCCGTTATTTTTTGTCATTTGTGATCTGTTAACATCATCTTAAGAGAACAAACATTCTTCATTTATACATCTTTTAAGTGTTTCGAAAGCTTTATTGAAGTCTATTTAAAAAGTATATTTTATCCTCAATGAATTGTAATCTTTCTCTTTAGCAGTAATAGATAATAGATTCTCCATTTGGCTTTCATAGAAAAACGATCGCTTATGTTTTAAGAGCTGTAATAATCGATAAAAGAAATTTCCCTGAAAAATCACATGCATTTTTTTGTCATTACTCGTAACATCTTAAAAACGAACGTTCTCCATTTTCACATCGCGTAATAGTGTTTTGAAAGCTGTATTGACATCTATTTACTGGTACTAGATAATCTTAAAAGCAAAGATTATTCATTTTCATATCCAAGAAATACGATTACTCATTTTTTATGAGCTGTATTGATTGAAAAAAAAATTCCCTGAAAAATTCCCTGCCATATTTTGTCATTGATCGTATTAGAACATTCTCCTTTTTTACATCGCCTAATAAGTTAAAAAGCTGTATTGAAAACTATTTAGAAAGTATATTTTCCCTTTTTTTTTCTCTTTAGTGGTAATAGATAACCTTAAAAACAAAGATTCTTCGTTTCAACATCATAAAAAAACGATTACTCATGTTTTCAGAGCTGTATTGATCGAAAGAAAAATTTTCATGAAAAATTCCCTGCCATTTTTTGTCATTACTCTTTTGATAGTATTTAGAAAGCAGTATTGAAATCTATTTAGAATATATATTTTATTCCTTAAGAATTCCCTATCCCTTTTTCTTTCTCTTTACCGGTATTAGATAATCTTAAATATTCTTCATTTTCATATCATAGAAAAACGATTCCTAATGTTTTAAAATCCTTATTGATCGAAGAAAAATTCCTGAAAAAATTCCCTGCATTTTTTTTGCCATTACTCGTAACAGATCTTAAAAACGAGCATTCTCCATTTTTACAACGTTTAATTGTAATCAATTTCGAAAGTATCCCGTACAATTTTTCTTTCTTTAGCGGTAATACATAATCTTAAAAACATTCTTCATTTTCATATCCTAGAATGTTTTAGGAGCTGTATTGATCGAAGAAAAATTTCCCTAAAACATTTCCTGCCATTTTTTGCCATTGCTCGTAACAGATCTTAAAACGAACATTTAAAAAGCTGTATTTAAATCTATGTAGAAAGTATATTGTATCCCTAAAGATTTCCCTACCTCTTTTTCTTTCTCTTTAGCGGGATGTGGATAATCTCAAAAGTAAAGATTCTTCATTTTAACATAAAAAAAAACGATTCTTCATGTTTTAAGAGCTGTATTAATGAAAAAAAATTTCCCTGAAAAATTCCCAGCCATTTTCTGTCATTACTCGTAACAGATCTTAAAAATGAACATTCTCCATTTTTACATCGTTTTTTGTTTTTACAAAGGTGTATCTTTAGGGATAAAGTATACTTTCTACATGGATTTCAATCCATGTAGAAAGTATATTAATCTTAAAAACAAAAATTTTCCTGAAAAATTCCCTGCAATTTTTTGTCATTTCTCGGAATAGATCGTATAATACTGTTTAGAAACCTGTAATGAAATCTGTGTAGAAAGTATATATCATCCCTAAAAATTTCCCTACCTATTTTTCTTTCTTTAGCGGTAATAGATAATCTTAAAAACAAAGATTCTTCATTTTAATATAATAAAATTTTTTTTTTTATGTTTTAAGAGCTGTATTGATCGAAAAAGAGATTTCCCTAAAAAAATTCCCTGCTATTTTTTGTCATTTCTCGTAACAGATTAAGATCTGTTAACATCATCTTAAGAGAACAAACATTCTTCATTTATACGTCGTTTATATAGTGTTTCGAAAGCTTTATTGAAATCTATTTAGAAAGTATATTTTATCCTTAATGAATTCATTACAATCTTTTCTTTCTCTTTTTCATAGAAAAACGATCCTTATGTTTTAAAGATATTTCCCTGAAAAATTACATGCATTTTTTTGTCATTACTCGTAACAGATCTTAAAAACAAGCGTTATCCATTTTCACATCGTGTAATATTGTTTTGAAAGCTGTATTCACATATATTTACTGGTACTAGATAATCTTAAAAGCAAAGATTGTTCATTTTCAAATCCAAGAAATACAATTACTCATTTTTTATGTGCTGTGTTGATTGAAAAAAAAATTCCCTGAAAAATTCCCTGCCATATTTTGTCATTGATCGTATTAGATCTTAAAATCGAACATTTTCCTTTTTTACAACGCCTAAACAAAGCTGTACTGATATCTATTTAGAAAGTAGATTTCCCTACCTCTTTTTTTTTTCTCATTAGCTGTAATAGATAATCTTAAAAACAAAGATTCTTAGTTTTAACATCATAAAAAAACGATATTTTTCAGAGCTGTATTGATCGAAATAAAAATTTCCATGAAAAATTCCCTGCCATTTTCACATCGTATAAGCTGTACGAAAATCTATTTAGAAAGTATATTTTCATCATTAATCAATTCCCTACAATTTTTTTTCTTTTGATAATCTTAAAAACAAAGGTTCTTTATTTTCTTATCCTAGATATACCATTCCTCATGTTTTAAGAGCTTTATTGATCGAAAAAAGATTTCCCTGAAAAATTGCCATTTTTTGTCATTGCTCGTAACGGAAGATCTTAAAAACGAACATTCTCCATTCTCTATCGTTAGCTGTATTGAAATCTATTTAGAAAGTATATTTTATCCCTAAAGAATTTCCTACTTCTTTTTCTTTCTCTTTACTGGTAATAGATAATCTTAAAAATAAAAATTCTTCATTTTTATATGAGAAAAAAACGATTTCTCATATTTTGATCGAAAAAAAATCCTGAAAAATTCCCTGCATTTTTTGTCATTACTCGTAACAGATCTTAAAAACGAGCATTCTGTATTTTTACATCTTTTAATAGTGTTTAGAAAACTGTATCAATTTAGAAAGTATATCTTATCCTTATAAATTCCGTACAATTTTTTTTCTCTTTAGCGGTAAAAAACAAAGATTCTTCATTTTCATATCCTAGAAAAACGATTCATCATGGTTTTAGGAGCTGTATTGATGGATAAATAATTTCCCTTAAAACATACCCTGCCATTTTTTGTTATTGCTCGTATTCTCTTTTTTTTACATCGTCTAATTCACTTATTGAATTGTAATGAAGTCTATTTAGATAGTATATTTTATCCCTAAAGATTTCCCTACCTCTTTCTTTCTCTTTAGCGGTAATAGATAAACTTAAAAACAAAGATTCTTCATTTTAACATCATAAAAAAACGGTTCCCCATGTTTTCAGAGCTGTATTGATCGAAAAAAAATTTCACTGGAAAATTCCCAACCATTTTTTGTCATTACTGGTAACAGATTTTAAAAACGAACATTCTCCATTTTTATATCTTTTAATACTATTTATAAAGCATTATTGAAGTCATTATTGAAATATATGTTTTTTCCCTAAAGAATTCCCTACCTCTTTTTCTTTCTCTTTACCGGTGTAAGATAATCTTAGATATTCTTCATTTTTATATAAGAAAAACGATTCCTCATGTTTTAAGAGCTCGAATGATCGAAAAAAAAATTTCCCCGAAAAATTCCCTGCCATTTTTTGTCATTACTCGTAACGGAAGATCTTCGAAACGAACATTCTCCATTTTTACATCATACTTTCTAAATAGATTTCAATACAGCTTTCTAAAGCTGTATTGAAATCTATTTAGAAAGTATTATATCATTAAAGAATTCCCAACCTTTTTTCTTTCTCTTTAGTGATGAGATGATCTTCAAAATAAAGATTCTTCATTTTCATATCCTAGACCAACGATTCCTTGTTTTAAGATCTGTATTGATTGAAAAAAAATTTCTGAAAAATTTCCTGCCATTTTTTTGTCATTACTCTTAACAGATCTTAAAAACGAACATTCTTCATTTTATATCGTTAAATAGTATTAAGAAAGCTGTATTAAAATCAATTTAGTAAGTATATCTTACCCCTTAAAAAATTCTCTATCTCTTTTTCTTTCTCTTCAGCGGTAATAATAAATAAAGATTCTTCATTTTTATATCATAGAAAAACGATTCCTCATGTTTTAAGATCGAAGAAAAAGATCCTGAAAAATTCCTCATTTCTTTAGAGCTGTATTTTTTGCCATTACTTGTGAGAGATCTTAAAATCAAACATTCTATATTTTCACGTATAATAGTATTTAGAAAGCTATATTGATATCTATTTAGAAAGTATATTTTCATCCTTTAGAATTTTTTTTCTCTCGATACTCTTAAAAACAAAGATTCTTTATTTTCATGTCCTAGAAAAACCATTCTTCATGTTTCAAGGGCTTTATTGATGGAATAAAAGATTTCCCTGAAAAATCCCCTGCCATTTTTTGTCACTGCTCGTAACGGAATATCTTAAAAACGATCATTCTCCATTTTCTATCGTTAAATAGTGTTAAGAAAGCTGTATTGAAATCTATTTAGAAAGTATTTTTACCCTGAAAGATTTTCCTACCTCTTTCTCTTTCTCTTTAGTGGTAATAGACAATTTTAAGAATAAATA